>NC_092027.1:18108258-18408258 GCF_042242105.1 Pempheris klunzingeri
TGCAATAAAAAGCATGTGTGTGGCTGGACTGTTTAATTTGCTTTAATGTTGGCACAAATAACATGATTCAATTTAAGATAAAAAAATTTAATTCAGGATGTTATTCTTCACTGTTACAAAGTAAAAACAAGAAAAATAAAAAATACCAACGAATGAGGCCCTTCCTCTTTCTGAACACATCAGGTAACATCCGAAGGACACACCATGGCTCAGCTGAAAGGACGCAAGTAAGCTTACCAACATTCACTGTGAAAGAGAGCAGAAGAAGTGTGTTAACACCAACTGTATTGTAGTACATGACCTCAGCAGCACAATAAAAAGTAACTAATTAGGAGCACGTGTTTTCACAATAAAGTGTCCTTTATGTGTTTTAGAGAACTCCAGACTATGAGCAAATGACCATCCTCCTTTTCTCCTGCTCGATAGGTCAGTGAAAACACTTAGATTTGGCCCCACCTGTGACCCCCATCACCATGCTGATGTTGCTGCAAACTGAAATCCTGAATCCACCTCATAGACTGCTATTGTTATCTCGCCAACACTAACTCTGGTAAAATTACCCATGTCCCTCCCATTCCAGTCGGGACTGCTGTCTTAACAAGGGCCGTTAATGCTACATTGTTAAAGATAGTTTGATACTAGCTGTCCGACTATTAAGCAGATTAACCTGTTGACCGCTGCATTAGCATGGTGCTCAGCTAATGTGGATCCAGATGAGAGGGCAGAGCTGATGTGGAAATTTGTGGGCAGTGCCTACTATGAAAAAAGTGCCTTTTTGAACGTGCAAAAATAAAAAATGATAAAAAAATAATAAATAAATGATGAAAATAAAAATATTCTAGTATAAACTGGAAAATAAATATGCCTCCTTTAAATGGACAAAACTGCACACACAACTACTTTTAACAACATAGCTGATTTCTAATGAGACAACAGCAAAGTCACCACTCCAATGTGGCTCGTTTAAGAGAAAATAAGGGACTTTGTTGTGTTTGTGGATACACCATTTTAAGGTCACTGGAAATATATTTTGAGGGAAAGCTCAAACTAAGGCTTGGAAAAAAGACATGCATCCACCACTTTGAACTATTAAAAGGTTTATATCATGGGACTTCTGTAAAATATCTGAATGGCTAAATGTATGTGCTGTTGGTAAAATGTGGAGAAGCTCCAACCTGAGCTCCTCATCAATCCTGGGTCTCCATACTCTCATCCTCTCCATCTCCTCCCTCCTCCAGAGCTTCATCTTCCTCCTCCTTCCTCTCTGGAGGTTTCTCGTAGGCCTTCTCTGACGGAGTGACGATCACGCCATCCCATGTAGACATTTCTGTTGCCAGGTCTGCAACAACAGCCACACAACTGCCCAATTAGAATGTATTCATTTTATTGTGCACACAGGCACAATGTGAAGAATCACGGGTCAGATTATAAAAGCATGACACTGAATGTCCCAAGTGGAAAATAAAATATTCATAGAAAAGGATCTGGCTACTGCATATCTTCATGTTCATTAGAAGGGCCCGAGCATGAAAATGCTAGGGGACTAAATGGTCCATGACGAGAAGAACCTGTTATTTTTATAGAAATGACAAAGATAAAAATTGCAAAGAATTGCACTGAATGACTTTACACCCACATTTGGATTGGGAAATTGCTAAATTGATATCACAGTCGAGCTAGGGTGAGGCGTGTTGGGACGGCTGTGGCTCATCCCTCAATCGAAAGGTTGGTGGCTCCTATGAGTCAGAATGTTGAAGTGTCCTCAGGCAAGACCCTGAACCCCAACTTGCTCCTGAAGCAGCTTCAGTGTGTGAAAGAACAGTCTCCTCCAACTAAGATTCCTCCTGAATGAGGATGTGATGTAAAAAGTAGTCGAAATGACTGAAGGCACTATACAAAATACAGACCATTTACCATGTCAGCCCTATAGGGCCCCCCAATTACTTAGAATTTCTAAGGTACAAGGGGTGCTTGAAAACTCATGAAACTTTGCGTGTGCATTGGGAGGGGCAAAACTTAATATTTCATGATTCCTGGGCATGTGTTTTGCAAATCAAATCAATGGCGGCTTCTAGAAAAGTGAAGCCATGGACAGGCATTGTCCCTTTACAAACTCGTCCTGGAGATTTAAGCAAAGCGACTTCAAAATCAGTACCTGATATCTTAAAAGAAGTTTACGATGCTAAACTGTGAAGCTTGTAAAGTTTCATAAAATGCATAGCGATAGATTTTTACCCAAAAATTGAAACAGGAAGTTGGTGTAAGTCAGCCAACGTCCACTCCAATCATCCAATATTCACTACATTTGACATGCACATCCCTCTCATCATTTGGCACATATGTCCTATTGGCTTTCATTAGCTCTACCCATTCCAGAAGTTCCAGTGTGAATTATTTGCCATGAAACAGGAAGCTATATTGGAAGGGCCAGGCATGCTTGAAAACTCACAAAGTTTGGCACATGTATAAAAAGGGGCTGAAATGTGTAATCTGATGTTGCTCTTGCTCTTGGTTATGGCATGCAGACTTAATGGCACCCATGCAGTGCATTTCACCTAGATGTATCAAATTTGGTAGACGTGTATGATGTCTAGACCTAAAAAACAGTCTCTTGGTGCCATGACCTATACCCAACAGGAAGTCGGCCATTTTAAATTTAGTATGAAATTTTAGTCTCAAAATATACTCCATGCTTCTAGCAGATCAACTTGATACACCTCAAATGTGGAGAGTTAAACCTCACCTTTTTGTGGAACAATGTGGCTCTGACAAGTGAACAATTGCATTCTGCTTCATGAAAAAATAAAATTGGAGCCTATCTTTTACGCTTCATCGTACACTGATGCTGAGTTCTGCAGGCTTTCGGCTGATCGCTTAGCACCACATGATAAAAACACACGATACACAAATAGCACCAATGGGTTGGCCCACAAAGAAGTCAAGATGCATTTTTGGGTATCAGACTTTAACTTGCCCCTGACGAGGGGTAGCACAATCTTGAAATTGTAACCTATATTTATTCTTGCCCGGCCCTAGAACTAAAGCCATTTTTGACCCTCCCAAAAATAACCATAATTAAACAATTAAATTAATATCATAAATGTGCAACAATAACTCAACTTAATGGCCTGAACTCACGACTACTAGTCAACTAGGAAAAGGATTGGCATAGTTTATGATTTTGCCTCTATATACTGCAGCTGGTATACATTTAAAGTCTAGTAGATTTTGAGGAAACAGCAGGATTTTCATACTAGCTTCCACTAATATAATGTAGGCAACACCTGTGTTTTGGGCTGCAGGCAAACATTACTACCTGTAGCTACTAGCTGCCCTTATTCACCACAATGTGTCACGTTAGCAGAGATGACAAGTAGCGTGTAGTAGTGTGGTAAAAAGCATTTGTACTGGTTTCAAGCAAGTTGCTTCATTTCTAAATAATGAAAATGTTCACATATAAGCTATTATGACATTATAGTGATGAATTTTCTATCCCCCCCCCCCGCTGGAAAGAAGACACTTGTCTATACATCACATATTGAAGAATGAAATTGTCTTACAGCTGGCATCTCCCTCAAGGCCAAGAATCTTCCTGTAGCCTCCATGAGAGAGCACCCTCACCAGTGTCTGAGCTGTGAAACACACCATGTCCTGCACAAACACAAATACACTGAACATTATCACACCATCAGCAATCAATCAATCTTTATTTATATTG
The DNA here is from genome assembly GCF_042242105.1 of Pempheris klunzingeri. Classification (NCBI taxonomy): domain Eukaryota; kingdom Metazoa; phylum Chordata; class Actinopteri; order Acropomatiformes; family Pempheridae; genus Pempheris; species Pempheris klunzingeri. The sequence goes on from NC_092027.1 coordinate 18,111,977, forward strand.
CAACAATTCATAACAGCGTTCTCTCAAGACGCTTTCCACAAAGAGCAGGTCTAGACCAAACTAACCATCAGGTTCATGCAACACTTTATCTGATAAAATCAAACGGCCGGTGTGATCAATGCTTTCTACTTTCAGGAGTGCTACTGCCTCATATCACTGCAAAGAGTGTCACAACTGAGTATAACTAAGTGATGTACCATAAAGAGTGGAATAACAGTGCTCCCTGTATGGCTGCAGTATATGGATGGGACCGGACCTACCTGCTGTTCCAAAGTCATGACTGTGTGCACCCTGAAGTTTCCACTCTCACAGGGGTCAGTGATGCCCACAGAGCCAGGCAGAAAGAGGCCAGCAGCCAGCATCTGCAGGCAGCGCCTTGGAAACACACAAATCCAACACAAAGCTTAGCGACAATGTCCCATCTATAGTGACTGTATGGAAATGAAAACTGGAGGTGAGTGGGTACCAACCTGTAGGCCATGTTCAGGGACAGTGGCTGTCTGGACGGGTTGTTCATCACAGCAGAGTGGCCCTGCAGCACAGTTGGGTTAAGGCCTCATCACTGGTGATGCACATGTACCAATATCCAAAACTAACCCAATATCTGTTGCTCTGTCTAGTCAAATGTGTGTAGCTGCAGACTCGTGATCTTACCAGCAGATCTAGGATCCAGGGAGTTAGGGGTTCAAACCCAGGGAAGCGCAGCCTCAGGTCCTTCAGCAGGCGGATCAACACTTTGACCCTGAGGATTGTCAATATCAAATAATCCAGTAAATTCAAGTGTGTTCATGTCTATACCCAGCTTATCTAATGGAAGTTAAAGATTTAAAGGAGGCATCCTCACGTCGACTGCGAGGCGTTCTCCTCAAACCAGCGGGCATGGCGGATTGCAGCAAGGGCACTCTGCAGCACCTTGATGTCCACTGAAGAAGGAAGTAAAAAATATCTAAAGATGTGTTGTAAAAAGATTTATGGTGATTTTTTTGAGCATAGTTTTGCTTAACCTGTTTGTACGATTAGAAACTCTAATCACAATCATGGCGTTCTCTTGTGGATCACTGATAGCTTACAGCCACCCTAATATGTGAGTTTATGTAAAATAGGCTGAAAACTTTGGGGCACCTTGGCCCAAATTCAGGGCTAACAGTGCAAGTATTTCATTTGTATTTGCCTCTAAGAATAGATGTGTGGGAAAAAACACGAGCAGTGTGCGAGTAAAGACTACAACCTACGGTAATCTTCCACCGTCTCATCAGGAGCGTCCCCAGACGTTGTTGGGGGTGCATGCAGGTATGCAGGGGTCATACACACTACTGAGTCACATTATGAGTTGCCATAATGAAATTCATGCAAGTTGGATCAGTCTGTGATTCTTTTCAATTCTTTACTTTGATTTTCAGTGTGACTTTGAATCCAGCCCTCAGTCAGTACTAATTTATTCCCCATTTATGCACGCACTGCTTGGGGAAAAAAGTGAATGTAGAAAACTTTTGACAGCTTTGAACTTTTCAAAATAGTGGAAAAATAGCCGTGGCAAACACTGCATCAAAGCAACTGTGAGAAAAATGTTTTGTTTCCATCACAGAGATTCTAAGTGACTGACTGTAAAAGCACCTTGTCACAGCGCACCATAAGGACTGATGTTATCTGCAGGTGAGACTTCTGATGTCTCGTTTAAGATTTGTTGCCATAAGTTTTGCATTCTTTGAGCTCAAGATACTTTTGGGGCGGAAAGAAATAATCCAAACAATTCAAAGACAATTTCTGCACAGTCAGCACATGGAGGGAAGGAGAACTGCAGCACTGGTGAGTTCAACCATCCGTGCAAGGGAAGGGAGGGAGTTTCCCTTTTAAGTAGAACATAATGGTCCAAAGTTAAGATGAGCATCGCCGGTGTGTTAAAGGTTTCCAGTTCTTTCATATGTTGAATGTATGTGTGTGTTGGACATGTGAAAGTTCATACAGTGCAGCTCAGGGTCCAGCTTTCGCAGGTTTGGAGGGACGGTGGTGATGAGGATCTTGACTGTAGCATCAGCTGAACTGATCTCAAAGCCTGTCTCATTGGTCAGCATGGACAGCACTGAAACCAGCAGATACACAGTCAGCTGTCTACCAGATAAACATAATTAACTAACCAATAATCAACTGCTTAAATAAGCAAACAACTGCATGGTTTCAATCTTGGATCAAATGAAACAAAGCTACGTAAATCATTGCTGCGTCTTTACTGCCTATAGTTTAACATCTGCTAGATGAACTGGTCAGAGTAGGCCTTTCTCATGTATTACCCTGTTCAACTCAAAGCGTACATTTATTAATGACAACTTGAAAAACAGTCCCTTGTTGTGCTACCTTCAGTAGGGTCCTGTGAGCGAAGGGTCTCCACTACTTTGTTGCCAAGAGCAGCAACTGCCTCCACTGTACAAGAAAAAAAACATTATCCAACAATGCACAGGTTGCATCACAAAGGGATCTGAATAAAGTCAGTAGAATGACCACAAGCCATTTATTTTTTGGATCAGGCATCAAATTCAAAAAGAAAGGATATCGCCTGTCACAATGACCAGCTCAAGGCTATTCCTTCGGCAGTGGGGTATTGCACAGTGTTTCTAGGGATCATTTTCATAATGTTGCTGCAGCTGAGGACTGACGATCCCACAACTTTTTGCACCTTACAGTCATTGTGACCCAAAATGAGCAAAAATAGGGCCCAGGGTTTTTCCAAGATAACATTCTTCTTTACTAATTACTTACATGTAGGGAGGATCTTGAGGATTACAACCAAGTCAGCAACGTTGTGTCCTGTTGTCATGGTACCCTTCTTGTAAGAGCCCACCTGACGCACCTCTTCAATTTGCTAGGAAAGAGGTATGACGTTATTAACATGTTACTTACCAATATTATTAACTAGCTCAGGTTACCCACATGCTGCAGACCCCCAAATTGATGCACATCAGGACGCAGACCTGTTTTTGATAAGATGTAGTCTGATAGGATTAAGTTATTCCATAACTGTCTGTACTGTAGAGTCACTGTTTATGGTGTGAAACCAATGAACCGGAGACAGTCACACATATTCTTTAATCGAGCTAACTTCTATTCAATTAAATAATAGTGAAATCAAACTATTCCCCATATTTCTGGGGACCCTCTGGAACTCAAGGACTATTGGGGGGTCCCAGACCCAGGCTGAGAACCACTGACATACACTGTTACACAAGTAGAGGATAGGGACATGGTACATTGCACACATTGATCTGAAATACAATTGTGTGCATCACAGATTTGTTCCGGACGTTAAATGTGCGTCGAAAAGAAGTGACTCACCACTTCAAAGTTGCCAGGTGCAACAATCAGGTTGTCGATGACATTGTTGATCTTTGTGACCAGGGACAAGATGGAGGACTAAATGAAGGAAGAGAACAATAAAAAGGGTTTGTGTCAATGAACGTAAACAACACAGAGCATGGATAAAACAAATTGGCAAGACCTTGCAAGGGACTGACCTGCTCTGCAGGTGTTGGGCTCAGATCCTGGTTTCTCTTTAGCAGACACTCACTGAAAGCTGTCTCGTCGGGTGCAGGCTTCACTCTTGGAAAGGCCATCTCACACTTGTGATAAACAACCGCCTGCTTCAGTACTTCATTTATTTTACTACCGGCATAATCACATTATTATGATGCGTTTCCACCAACCATCAAGCCACGAACAAATTACATACAGAGTCAACGCAAAGACGCAAGACGACATCAATTTGCGGCAGGCGACAGAAATGAGGAGAATGGGCACGAAATATTAAACTTGAGCGAAAACTTTGCCAGGCAGAGAGTTCTGATTTCCCACAGAGGTGACTTCAGTGAACATATCCTCGAGGGGAATCTCAGCACTGACAGTCTGTCCTGGCATCCTGATGGTGAATCAAACTTGAAGCAGCCCAGTTGTAGTCTGCGGGCACCCGAAGCTACCACTCACCACGGAACAGAAACCAGACAGAAGAGGAGAGGGCTCGAAAAAAACAGCCAGCAAGTAAATTGGACAACTGAAAATGTGCCTGTTATTTGATTCTAGTATTCAGTGGTACTTTTCTATGAAGCACGTTAGCATAAGCACTAGCCCCAGTTAGCACAAGAATTAGCTCTAGGTCTCCTGTCATTGTGATTACTCACGCAACATCAAACTCGAGCGAAGGCCAATATTCGCTTCGTGCTTGGTGGAAACACACCATTAGAGTACTCCGGTAGTTTTATTGGAGAAGCATGATGTCCTGAACATAATCATGCAGACAGAATTTGCAGAACAAGCTTTTGCTTACTGAACAAGCCTCGAAACCCTTCTGACCTTCCTACAGTGATGTGCAGGTATACTCCAGGTGTGGTTACAGACATACCAGCAGACACTTCTGACTTCACCCAGCCACATGAAAAAGTGACGCTGGCTGCATTCAGAGATGAACAAAATACCCTTCTAACAGTCAGGTTTACTCACCACATAAAAATCAAATGGGATGTGTGGGACAAATGGACGGTACCTAAACAAAAGGGACAGAAAAATAAATCAACGGTTTGTACATAAGAGTATCACAGCATCATCTAAATGTCATTCTGGATGTAACACGATTCTGTTTGGTCTTGGAAATAATCCTCAACGTTCAACATGCTCATGCTGGAAATAACTCATGACATAAGGAATTTCTTTGTTCATTTCCACAATGGCATAACATTAGAAAAAGAGCAATTTATGCTCTACTCTTTGCAATGGCTTCCAATATGAATTTTAACACTAAATGCAAAAGATTTAAATGCCTTGTTCTACACGGCACCATAGAAGACGAATGGCAAACAACCGCTGATGGCGTAGGCAACACCTATCAGAGAAACACTGAACATCAGGAAGGCCTGCACTCAGCACAACCAAGATCTCCCTACATCCGATCCCCTCTCACAATTTCCTAAACTAAGGAAAACTCAGCAGAGGAAAGACATCAGAAACTTCAATGCGATCTGCCTCACAGAGGCCTGGCTGTAGGTTGAGGCACCAGACCACGCCGTCAACCCAGTTGGTTTCTCCGTTTATCGCATGGATAGAGACAAAGGGCTCTCCGAGGAAATTAAGGGAAGAGGTGTATGTATTATGTTTAACTGGGCCTAGTGTGACCAGAACAACATTGGGATGGTCGGAACCTTCTGCACCGCCGACCCGGAGTACCTCATGCTGCTGTGTTGGCCCTTTCGACCAGGGGTTTGCAGGGGTTACAGTGATAAACAATAACTACAAAGACACAGTCACCTGCTTCATCAAGAAATGCACTGATGACGTTGTCCCCAGAAAACAATAAAAACATTGCCCAACCAGAGGCCATGGGTTAACACTGATGTCTGTGCAGCTTTCCACTAATGGGCCACAGCCTCCACCTCCGGCTTACAGGCGGAGTACAAACAGATGCATTACACGCTAAGAATGACAATAAAACAGGGTATGGGGGATTACAGTTAGTAGATGCAGTCCAAACTAGCCAACATCAAATCCAAGCACAGTTCCCCCAGGCCTCTTCTACCGTACCATCACATCTCATACAACAAAAGGGCCTTTAGACGGGCGAGTGCAAAACTAACTAGAGTCCCAGAGGGTCACACCCACAAAACAGCTGCAGGGAGGAGACACAGGACTCTAAAATCCACACCATCTCTACAATACCCATTCACCTAGGAAGAACTCCAGTCTGGTGTATTGGAGCCTCCTGTCACATTTCCTTGGTCTAGGACACAAACATTCAATGTATAAACACCTCTTCACTGACTGTACCTTTTTCAGCACCTTTTATCACTTTTTATCACGCGGCACACCATCACTTCCAGGACTCCTTGTTACGCTGAAGATAGCTCCTAATGACATTGGCTGTATGTTTGGGTCGCTGTCCTGCTGCAGAATCAATCTGGGGCCAATCAGACGCCTCCCTGATGGTACTGATGATGGATTAGTACCTGCCTGTATTTCTCAGCACTGAGGACACCATTAACTCTGACCTAATGCCATCTCCATCTGCAGAAATGCAGCCCCAAACTCACAAGGAACCTCCACCAGCTTCACTGTTGTCTGCAGACATTCATTATTGTTCCTCCCCCAGTTTAAAGCCTCCTACACAGTGTGGGTGTGCTGGCACAACTGGAGTGACAAAGAACACCTAGATCCTGAGCTCTATCATGTCACAAGACCATCAGTGATCAGCATCAGCTATGCACAACTCTGAATATTAGAAATGGGTCATGATTTTCAAATATTCGAATTTGAATAGTTTAGATGACTATCGTTTTGTTCTAGAAATATATTCTCCTTTTTACTGGTGCCTGAGTGTGTGTGAAAGAAGAGTCTTCTCCAACTTTGTCTCCTCCTGATGGGTGAATGAGGATGTGAAGTAAAAGTGCTTCGAGTAGTCAAAATGACTAGAGAGGCGCTATAGAAATACAGACCATTTAGTAGTAGTAGATTGATCCGGGGCGCTGAGATGAAGCCACATCTCTGTAGATGTGAGCCTCTGAAATGGGACTAAGCCCTGTGCCAACCAAAACCGTGTAGGCCTTATACAGGAGGGTTATACTCATTGATTATCGTATGAATATCATCACCTGCCGAGGATACTCCATTTGTGATCAGTTTGAAAGAAAACCTGGAGTTTGCTTTGAATGATTACAGAGCCATGTCAGAAACCAGCGCTGAGGGAAGCACGGTGACTTTTCATCGTGGCATCTTCAACATGTTGATGGATACAAGCCAACAGTAGTAGCTCGGCGGCTGAACTCACCCTTGGACCATTCCTCCGCGGGACCCGAAGCGGCCTCCCCGGCCCCTGCCGCGGTCCCCTCTGGACACAAACACCGTAACGTTAACATGGCGGAACTGCTCACATACATTTTCTTGTCAATGTTAACGTTGTGAGTGTTGGTGCCGCGGCGACTGGCTTTAGGCATTAACCTCGTTAATACCACTTGCGAACATTAATGCTCGTTAAACCAACACACACATCGCTGTTAATGCATTCATTCATTCATTCGTTCAGCTGGCGTTACTTGCTAGCTAACGTTAGCCCACAGGAGAGTAAGTTACCGGAGTAAAATTACAAATTCATCCGCAGCTCAGCAATTAAACCATTAATACCCCCAACGGCGACGACACTTTAATGAATAAAGATAATGAACTCGCTAACATATTAGCTATCGTTGTAGCCAGCGTTCAAACAATGCACGCAGCTAGCTGCGCTCCCAACCCGCTCTACCAGGCACCAAAAGGTGCTTACTACCACAGGATACAACTAATGGCATTTAATATTAGTCGTATCAAAATACATGTACCTCATTGCGTACGACGTTTTGATACTTTAAAGTGAAAATTGTAGGAGAACTGATCACCGGCTCCTTTTGCAGGGGCTGCTTCCTGTTCTTCTTCTTCTTCACGTTTTTTAAAGCTGCATACTGCCACCTACTGTAGTGGGTAGTGTAGTACGAGATATCACCATGGACTACTTCTATGGTATAATCTTGTCTCTTGTCTTCAGACATCCCTCCACTGCTTTCAGTGCATCCTCTACACCATCTCCTGCTGTTCCCAGAATATCCACAAGCTTCCATTCTCTTCCTGCCTTATTTATGTCTTATCCTCTCTTCACTATACTTTTGATAGTATATGAACATGTGTTCCATATCCTCTGTAATACTTACTTACTTTCAGAACATTCATCTGACATACTTGTCCCATGCAGAAATAATGTTTAATTAAACCTGTGTGGTCAAACCTTAGTCTACTTAAAACTGTATCCTCTCCTCTGTTTCCTTGCAACACATCCTGTATATTAATGGTTTTCTGAACTCTGTAATATTTTCATATTTGCATATTCTTTGGCCGTCATCCCTGTCCCACCTGTCTTGCAATTTCTTCATCATTTCCTCCCTAAGCATCACCTTTGCTTTTCCTTTCCCAAAAGATATCTAAATGAGATCAGGGGGTGGAGACAAAAAGTTGCAGTTAAGTCAGACAGTTTCCAGCAGCCCTCAAGAATTTACAGGAAGACAGAAGAGAGGAAGAACTACTTACTTCCTGCTAGATTCACAAAAATAAATCCAGTTTACCTATTAAGGTGGTCTAAGTTTGTCAATCAATCAATCAATCAATCAATCTTTATTTATATAGCGCCAAATCACATCAGCGTTATCTCAAGATGCTTTACATGAAGAGCAGGTCTAGACCAAACTCTTTAATTAGAGAGAGACCCAACGATTCAGGAATTCAACATTAAGGATTCAAGAATTCCCACATGAGCAGCATCAGATGTTATATTGAGCAACAGTGGCAAGAAGAACTCCTCTTTAACGGGAAGAAACTTCGAACAGACCCAGGCTCAATGTGGGCGGCTTCTGTAGGGGTCCATGTTGGGTGGAGGTTGGACAGAGAGAGACAGAGAGACAGAGAGAGAGAGAGAGAGAGACATAGACAGAGACAGAGAGAGAGAGAGAGAGAGACAGATAACACAAACAGCAACCAACGTACTAGCAGTGACTATAGCACTAGTGTTAGAATGTCTTTTTCATGTAACAAGCTGCAGGGACATGTGTCCTAGATAACATACACGTTCCCCTCAAGTCAGCATTCTATCTTCCTGACTCCACTTTGTCTGGACGATGGTCAGCTCATATAAAGGTTAAGTCCATCTTTGGGGTACCCCCTCACATACCTGAAACCAGATCTTGCTTGTGGAATCCTATATATATGTGAAAGCTTTGCTCTGTATTCTTTAGTCTCATCTATGCCTGTGATGTTAGACTCTGAGCTCGTAAACCTACATAAACTTCTTGAATGAATCTTGGACTCCTCTCTTCATTACGACAACCACAGAAAATCAACCCTACAACTAGCAATAGGAATGTGACTAAAAGATTAGCAGTATGATATTATTGAAAAACAACGGTGTCACACTTTATTTGTTTTGCTATGCCACTGTTGAGGAGAGAATCAAAGATTTGATCCTTTAGACGTCATATTTGACATAAAAACAGTTTTTTTATAGAAAATGAATGTGAGGATTGTCATTCATAAGTAATACAATCTCAGCATTTAAGAAATGGACCTACTGAATTTACAGCTTTCACAGCTACTTACATAGACAAGGAGGAAAAGCAGGAAAAGCTTCTTATAGTCATTATTTTTTGATTTATTTATACTTTTTAATGAGGGAATGTGTGTGAATGCATGGACTAATTTTTCTGCATCATCTATGGATATGATGGGCCTGATTTTAGCAATATTACATATATGGAAAAAGGCAGTTCTAGAAATCTGTTTTATGTGGGAGTTAAAGGACAAATCCTGATCAAATAAGACTCCGAGATTCCTCACAGTGGAGGTGGAGGCCAGAGTAATGCCATCCAGAGCAGTTATGTTGTTAGTGACAGGATTGATGGTTGTGTGGTCTTCATAGCTTCATGCATTTGTCACTTCTAGGTTGGACTATTGTAACTCCTTATTATTAGGCTGCCCCAATAAGTCGTTAAAGACTCTCCAGCTGGTCCAGAACGCTGCTGCTTGTGTTCTGATGAGAACTAAGAGAAGAGATCATATTTCTCCTGTACTGGCTTCTCTTCATTGGCTTCCAGTAAAATCTAGAATAGAGTTTAAAATCCTTCTCCTCACCTACAAGGTTCTTAATGGTCAGGTTCCATCATATCTTAAAGAGCTCATAGTACCGTACTACCCCACTAGAGCACTGCGCTCCCAGAATGCAGGCCTACTGGTGGTTCCTAAAGTCCTCTAAAGTAGTGATGGAGCCAGAGCTTTCAGCTATCAGGCTCCTCTCCTGTGGAATCTCCTTCTAGTTTGGGTTTGGGGGGCAGACACCCTCTCTACATTTAAGAGTAGACTAAAAACCTTCCTTTGTGATAAAGCCTATAGTTTAGGGCTGGCTCAGGCCTTAGACCAGCCCCTAGTTATGCTGCTATAGGCCTAGACTGCTGGGGGACTCCCATGATGCACTAGGCTCCTCTCTCTTCCTCTTCCTCTCCATCCTTCTACTTCATGTCTCTTTAATGTCTTTTACTAACTTGGTATCTTCCCCGGAGCCTTTCTGTGCTTTTCTCATCTCTCTGGTTCCTGTGGATCCTGGTCCTGGTTCTCCTGCTGTGATTCTCTGCTTCATGAATCACTGCTGCGGATCGTCAGCCACTCGTCATGTTTTTCAATACTACCATATTGCTAATTCATTAGCTGCATTCCTGCTATAGTTGCTGTTATTATTTTAGTTGCTGTTTGTTTTCTCTCTCTCTCTCTCTCTTGATTGATTGATAGCTATGAATATCGAATGTTTTCAACCTCATTTTTCAACCTCTTTTTTCAACCCAGTATTATCTGAACCGCAATGCTAAAGTACACAAGCTGTTCTTTCAAGGTTAAATTGGAAGTTTAGAACCACTGTCTCTCTATCTATAGGACAGTTTTTTCTTGATTGTTTGTTTAAATTGTATTGACAAATAAAATTCTTATAATTCCAGTCTTTTGAACCTAAAATCTTCAACATGTAAGATAGTTGTCTTATCCATGACGTCGCACAGCCATTGCGCCTCCTAGTGGCAACATGAAGTAAAACTTCTGTGGCAATCATCATTTGATTTGCATGGTGTAGTCAACACTTCATATACTGGAATATAGGACGTAATCAGTGGCTGTTCTCTATGCAACTCTTCATGCACTGTCCAAAAAACGGGACGCAGCCGCCGCACTGTTCTGCTCACTGTTTACCTAAATATTTATGCCGGTTACATTTAGCATGTGTGATATGTAATCAAATGCATTTATACACAATTTAGGTTGTTTTGTTATACTAATCACTTTCTGTTAATATGAGCTATTGTATACTCATCCTGTACTGTATGCAAAAAGTAAATTAATAGCACAGTCTGCGCTGCACTAACTGAGAGGAAGGATTCGATGATCCACGTGTATGGAAGAGACTGCATGTTACAGAGCATTTTTTACATTTTTTTATTGACTTGTACTGAGAATGACAGCCACCATACATTTCCATTAAAAGAGGGAGCAGCAGCTGCTGTGGTCTGGGTCCTTCACTCATTCAGCACAGCCTTCGAACACAACGCAGATCACACAGGGGTTAACGGACATGCATGCAGCCATATACAAGACAGCAGTAGGCCAGGCACGCCCGTTACACTCGGGATTGCTACATCTGTCCCCACTGCCTTCTTCTGTTGTTTGTCAATCAGCACAATGTCAGTCATTAGTCATCACCAGTTTGTCAGTCCCACAGGATCTTAGCTTGGTCATTTGGGAGGGGTGTTCTATTCTTATCGTAGGACTTCTAGCCCATACTCAGCGCAGATATTTCTACACTGTGCCAACCATTTTGTTATGGTCTCATGTATGCTGTTCCTGTCTGCATCTTACACCCTGCTGTTTCAGGGGCATCTTTGCACAGCCTGCACCTTGGGTCCTGTCTGGTGTGGTAGACCCCCACCTCTATTGATCTTGTGATTTAAGTGCCTGCTCTTGTGCTGCCATGATTAGTGCTTCTGTGCTCTCTTTTAATCTAACCTTTTCCAGCCACTGGTAGGATTTCTTGATATCAGCCACCTCTTCTATCTGTTGGTGGTACATGCCGTGTGGGGGCTTGTCCTTCCAGGAAGGTTCATCCTCCTCTTCAGCATTGTCAGGTTTCTGCTGCCTGGGGGTATTCATTTTGCAGCTCATCTCTCTCTCTAAACATTTTATGTTCAGTAAAAATGTTTTTTATTAATCTGCTCTGTGTTAATATGAGTAGTGGCAGCAGACACGAACAGTCAGAGCTAGATACAGATACATCCATCCATCCATCCATCCATCCATCCATCATCTATAGTGCTTAACCGACAGAGTTAGATACAGATAGTTACTTAATTGAGTTAATTTCAAACAAAAATTTAACATTCTCCCCAGGCTTTTAGTACGACAATTAACTCTGACAGTAGCATATACAACAGACTCCTACCACAACTTGTTGCAAGTGAATTTAACACGAGTTAATAATTTTAATGAAATAACAACACACACAACACACAGATATCTACACAAAATAAATCAAGCTGTATTTCCTAGCCAAAGCAAACTCTGTGTACACGAGGCAGATTTGTCTTTAAATCTGAACCATAAAATCAGTAAGAAGTGATATCATTCAGATCTGGACCAGCCTCTAATCCCTGCCCACTCTTATCCTGAATAAATGAAACCCTTGACATGAATGACTACACCATTCATGTAGTCAGGCAGAGATCAACTTCCCAGAGATCATCGGAGCAATATTGGACTACCTGACTCACCATGGCACAAGTGAGATGGCTGTGGACAGATACTCTGTGTTTAGTGACCATAGCTATTTCAGGTAAGAAATCCATGTACATAGAAAGCTGGTCTGAAGAATGAAATGCATGTTGCAGCTTGTAGCAGGGTTGCTGTTTCTATCATTTATAACTCATCAAAGAAAGTGATGTCCTGCTAAAGGACTATTCTGCTGTTCCATATACCATACACTGATTCCCTGAAATTTCCTTGTCAACCTCTGGTTGACCCTTTGTGAGATTTCTGAGACTGATTTTGATATTTGCTTGATGTACTTTAAAATATTTTGACATGCATTATTTAATAGTCAATACAGTCTCTCCATGCTGTTAAATAGCATATGTAACAATCAAATTCAAGAAAATCTGACAACTCTGCCTGAGGGAATTGGAATGATGGAAACTAAAATTTGGGTCACAGGTGGTGAATGTGGAGTAATGCTGCAGAAGTCCTTACTTTTTTCACAAAGCAATATTTAGTGTTTTTTTGACGATGAAAGAAACCCTACGCCCCTTTCCTCATTTTTGCTGCACTAATGTCCAATCGAACAGTTTTGAAGGTGCATTGCTATGGCCACATCCAGGGCTTTGAACTAAATTGTTCAGATTGAAATGGAGTGATATTCTGGTACATGTTTGTCTTTCAAGTTAATAGATAATATGTCACACTGAAATCTGCAGGGCTTCTGACTGTTCAGTCGCATCACTTTGTCGAGCAACTCAGTTCAACTAAACAGCAGGCCTTCTGTCTGCCAATGGAGATCACCAACAGAAACTTCACCACTGCACTGCTCAGCCCAGGAACTGAGGAATATCGGCAAATGTACAAAGAAGTCGCTGATTTGGTAAGATGAAGTGGGCTGTAGTTACCAATGAGAACAATGTATTAGTGTTTTCTTTCCAAAATAAAATTTTAAAAAAGGTGGGTTGAAATGAATATCTATTGCATTTGGTATTTCTCCACTACTACCAAAATTTCATCCCAGGTAGTGGGGGGTAAAAAATATGTTTTGGCATACATAACATGATACATAAGATTTTTTACCTCCATTGAGATTATGAAGACATTGCTTTTTGAAAAGTAATTGTGAACTATTTTAACTTTCAAAATATCAACATGCAAGCAAGGAAATTTGGGATCTGGCAAATCTATTAGGTGCCGTCAAAATCAGAGACTATTTTTTGTGAAGTGAGTATTATTGGTATGGTAATGAGGGAACCAAGAGCATAAACTCATTTTGCCTTGAAATTTGTCAAGTTTAGGTCATGAGCATAGGCAATTATGAGACAATGGGTTCCTGGGCCTTGATACGTCAGAAATACCCCCCCCTACACAGACATAAATTCAAGTTCACCTGCATCTCAACAGGATTTACAGCACAATGAAATAAAAAACCAACAACATAATAACTGTAAAAAATCTTTATCTTAAAAACACAGGATTTACAATATAGGTATACTCATTTTATATATATATAAAAGAAAAATGGCACAAACAAGTAACAAAAATATACCACTCTTAACCACAAATAAGTCATCAAAAAACTAGTGTCCTACATGTTGTGAGGTGAATATGTATTGCCAATATAGACATTGCATATATTCAATATTGGGAAGCTGCTGATACTGATTCCAACACTATGCTTACATTTACCCAAAGGTAGATCTGACACATTGAAATAACAGCTGTAGCTACTAAATGACACGCCTTGTTTTTTTACAAGCTACTTGATCCAAATACTGAAGGTAAGGTACTGAAGGTCCAGTCAAGTTTATGAGTTTAAGTGATTGATATGATTTCAATAAAAACGAGAAAGAGAATAAAAAAGAGAATATGACTTACTAAACTAGGGCAGCATGTAGGTGCGATGGTTACCACTGTTGCTTCAAAGCAAAAAGGTTCTAGGTTTGAATCTGCTGGTCAGCAGGTTTGAACCAGGATCTTTTCTGTGTTGACATGTTCTCCCTGTAATTGTGTGGGTTTTCTCCAGATACTCTGGCTTCCCCTCACAGTCCAAAGACATGCAGGTTAGGTTACTTGCTGACTCTATATTGTCCAAAGGTGTGAATGGTTGTCTGTCAAGTGGAGGAGTTTAAGTATCTCGGGGTCTTGTGCACGAGTGAGGGTGAAATTGTGCTGGGGTGGACAGATGGATTGGTGCGGCATCAGCAGTAATGCAGGAGCTGTAGCGGTCTGTTGTGGTGAAGAGGGAGCTGAGCTGGACTTTACCAACCCTCACCTATGGTCATGAGCTCTGGGTAATGACTCAAAGAACGAGATCACGGATACAAGCATCTGAAATTAGTTTCCTCCGTAGGGTGTCTGTGAGCCTTAGAGATAGGGTGAGGAGCTCGGACATCTGGAGGGGGCTCGGAATAGAGCCGCTGCTCCTTCACATTGAAAGGAGCCAGTTGAGGTGGTTCGGGCATCTGGTCAGGATGATGGATGGATGGATGGATGGATGCTTGGATGCATGGATGATTTAAACTGACATGAATTGATCAGCTAGAAAGACTTCTCACTCTGTTGGAGATGTTGAAACTACAGAAACACTCAGTCCACTCTGATTGTACAGTGGTGTTTCAGAGTGCAGCTTCTTCACTCACAAATACTTTGTGGTAGTACAGGCACATACCCAACAACAGACAAGTTTTAGTTTGGCCTGCCATCAAGTTACTCAGAGATTTAACCTTTATTAGTGATAGCTCATATGACCTCATATTGGGGCAGCTGTGGTTCAGAGGTAGAGCAGGTTGTCCACTAGTCAGAGGGCTTCTCTAGTCTGCATGTTGAAGTGTCCTTGGGCAAAGCACTGAAGCTGAAGACTGATTGTGTGAATGTGTGAAACATCATTAGCTTCCTGATGGAAGATTGGCAAACTGAATGATGCGTGAGTGGGTCAGTGTGAGAGTGGCGTTAAAGTGGGCGAAAAGACAAGGAAGGGGGGCTGTACTGTTGCCTCACAGCAAGGTTGCAGTTCAACTCTGTGTGGAGTTGTCTCCCTGTGCTTTCAAAGCGCAAAAAATGCAAATTAGGTTCACTGATGACTTTAAATTGCAGCAGGAGTGAATATGAGCATAGATGGTTGTCTGTCAGCCCTGTGATTGACTCGTGATCAGTCCAGTGTGTACTCTTGTCCTGTATCAGCTGTGATTGGCTTCAGCCTTCCTTGCAACCCTCTAAGGGTAAGTACTGCTGCCAAAATGATGTACACTTGTACACTGTATCAATAACAGAGGTATTTCTTTCTATTTTTGCTGTTCCAGTCTAAGAATGTCATGTTCACTCCTTGTTCAGCCAGGCTGGAAGAAATCTCACTGGTAGTACCTTTTTGCTTTGAAATCTTCACACACCTGGCACAAAGTTTGCATATGTGCTTGTTTTGTAAAGGTGATCAAAGTATGTGTGTCTTCAGGAAAACCTTAACCACCTAGATGAGATGATGGATGTTCAATAAAACACAGGGAGGAGAACAGTGAGGACAATACATCACAGACAATGCACAACTGATGTGTTCACTGGCTACATTCCAATTCACTTGCATCAGTTCTCTCCACCTTTGTCCCTCCCACTTATGACTCGAAGAAAGGAATCAAGGAAACAGGTTTTCAGAGAAATTAGACATTCCTACTGAGCATTCTTTTTCTTTTTTTGTCTTTTCTGTTTTGTTTTGCAGCTTGAAGGGGTCTATGGTTGCGAGATCACATGCTCAACAGCTTCAATCTATGGAGGTGTGGCGGAAATAACTTTCAGGTATCATTGATATCATTGACCTTTCAATCATGGAGGAAATGGATTTGGGTGTTAGGCCAGATGATTGTTGCAGTGTGGACACTGAAGTGTCATTGGGACCCATGTTGTCTGAAAATAACAGAAGGTTGACAAAGACGGCTGATGTTTTCAATTAACAGAGAAAACATTGTACACTGCAGTTGATGCTATCATTGTTTAAGCTGCAGCAACAGGTGTGATTTTCTGAGGAAATATTGCTGCAGCATTTCATAATTTTTCACATAGCTATTTTTCAGTATTTAGTATGTGAGTATTTAGTGCATTAGTACTACTACATTTGAATAAAAAAATGGAAGAATATGTAATTATTCACAAAAAGAGTTAAAATTAATTGGTCTAGAATAGCATTAATGACAAATGTAGTCTACAAAAGTTTTTCTTTAATGTGCTTATACTAATACTTTCCTTCACAGCTCTGGATCAGTGATCGCAAATGCAATTGTAGTCTTCAATACCATCCATATCAACAACCATGTCGTCTATTTTACATTTACTGATAATGTCAACAAAGTTCAACCCCAAACTCTCCAACTTAATCTGGACTACACAAATCGTAAGATCTGATTTTTTAAAAATGATTCCAATTGTTCCTCCTTAGGGATGCACATGTTGTGTCCTGAAGCGTGTTTTACATATCTAATCACAACTTCTTTTTTTCCTTAGTTGACAATGTGAGAAGAACCACTGATCCAACTACTACCACCACAAACCCAACAACAACCAGAACTACTACAACACCCACGACTACTACACCAACAACTACCACAACACCTACAACTACCACAACATCTATATCTACCACAACCACAACTATCACAACTACCACAACCACAAAACTTGCAACTACAGCAACAACTACACCTCCTTCAACAACCTCAACCATGTCTCCCACAACTATCCCAACTACAGCAACAACTACACCTCCTACAACAACCTCAACCATGTCTCCCACAACTATCACAACTACAGCAACAACTACACCTCCTACAACAACCTCAACCATGTCTCCCACAACTATCACAACTACAGCAACAACTACACCTCCTACAACAACCTCAACCATGTCTCCCACAACTATCACAACTACAGCAACAACTACACCTTCTACAACAACCTCAACCATGTCCCCCACAACTATCACAACTACAACAACTACACCTGTCACTACCACAACACCTACAACTACAACACCTGCAACTACCACATCACATACAACTGAAAATACCACAGCTACAATTCGTACAATTACCAAAACACCGACAACATCTGCAAATGCCACAACACATACAACTGAAAATACCACAATTGCAACTCGTAAAATTATCAAAACACCTACAACATCTACAACACCTGCAACTAACACAACACCTACAACTGAAAATACCACAATTACAACTCGTACAATTATCAAAACACCTACATCATCTACAACACCTACAACTACAACACCTGTGACTACCACATCACATACCACTGAAAACACCACAACTACAACATTTGCAATTACCACATCAGGAACTACACCTACAAATATTATAACATCTACAACATCTGTAATTACCACAACACCTATAAGTATCAAAACAACCACAATGCTTACAACTACAACACCTTCAACTACCACAAAAACTACAACACCTGTAGCTACAACTGCTACTGCTACTGCAATCCAGATTTCTACAACATCTTCAAGCAAAACCAACGCCATTTCCACCACCAAGACAAATCATGGGAACCATAGCGACATTTACACAACAGATGGAAGAGACAATCCCACACAAAGCCCCACAGTGAACAGTACTATAACTGTGAATCCAAATAGCAAACATACAACCAACATACTGCCATCGGGTGGTGGCAGCAGCAGCAGCGTTGGGAGCAGTAACTTCGTACCTGGATGGGGTATTGCCCTTTTAGTATTAGCCGCTGCCATCTTGTTGCTACTAATAATCATCTTTATCATGATGGTAAGTTAACAAGCAGTTTAATATCTATATGATGTATTACAGTAACTGCTTACTTTAATGACTCTGAAATTCTGTTGGATTTAATCTGAATGTGAAAATGATCAATGGTCAAAACACAGGCACAACTAATAGCATTAACAGCAAGCAATTTAGGAGTGTGGGTGGTACAGAGCCATGATTTGAGCTATACTAATAAATATTTCTGCATTAACAATAAATGAAATGACTACAGTATATGTTATATTACAGGTACCACTCAGACACCCACAGAGTTAAGGTCACATGAGACTCTTTAGTGTCTTTCATCTTGTTGTGACTTGAGTGATGACAATGATTTGCAGATGATGGAAGGAAAACGTCCGCCGACTTGTTGCATAAAAATAGGTTTATTACAAAAAGATCAGTTGTCTAACAGGCTCCATAGTTGCCTGGAAAGACGTAACCCAATTATTTGTCTCTTACAGACAGAGTATCCCCTAGCCAAATTAACATCTTCCCCGAGCTTCTCTGAATGTCATCTTTTATACCTTTAAAAATGCTTACCTCACCATATGGTTTCCCTCAGGCCCAAAGAGGTCTTGCCCTAATAGGGAGGGATGTATAGAAATTGTCTCTCTTGGGAAGTCACCACATCCTTATATGTTACCATTCCTCTTGGGAAGTCATCCTGCTGCACCCTGACGTTATATGTTAACACATACCATGCATCCTCTCTGACTCTCTTACCTAAACATTCACAGAGAAGACACACACATACATATAACATAGCAGACGCACATAACATATCAGATACCACAATCTTATTGGTTCACTCTCATAGATCGCATCAATATTGTTTCTAGCAGGTAACTATTTTCAGTGAAATTGCTCGAATTTTCAGATTGCTGTGGAGTTCTTACCACATCTTACCCAAAATTTCATTAATGCAGCTTTAATGCTTTATTAGTTATACCAGTGCTTTTTCAAAATGTCTAAAAAGAATAATTTATTCTCAACCCAGTCTCACAGAAGTTCATGAAATAGTCACGAAATTTGAATCTATAAATTTGTTTTCCGTGGACATGAATTTCAAGCCAGTGTATTTCTATGGTATTATCTCTAACTCTAACCGCTACATCACTCAACATTTAACCACAAGATTTTATCCTTGTTTTCCTCTCTTTATTTTATCAGTCCGTGGTGGCCAAAAACCTGTCTGATAACAATACGAGCGCTTTAAGCTCTGACCATCCCTTTTAATTAATCTCTCCCTCCATCCTAAATAATCTAATAATGATTGATTTAGCTTCTTTCACTCCTCTTTTCCTTCTTTCCTTCTTTTCTCACTGACAGCTCAACAATATGGCAGACTATGGTCAAGTCCATCACTTTGAATTATTTCCTCCTCGATTCTAAAAACAATCTAGATTTTTCCAGCGAAAGTGTCATTGTTAGTGTCATTGTCATTATCATGACTGTTTCTATGAGACGAACATGGTCCACTTTGCATGACATTACTGAATTCAATCATAGATCATCAATATGCAATGTTATTACTAATTTGGCTGTCTATTTGATATATTTGATAGTTGAAAAAGTTGTAAAAAAAAAAGCTGTACAGTGGCCATATAGATGGGATGAAGATGAATTTTACACTTCACACCCCTCATTTGATTCTTGCACTTTGGGGCCAGAAACACATATGAAAGCACACTGATAGGAAGTGATAGAAATGTATTTATTTGCATATTAGAATGAAAGGAAGCCATGTTTTGATTCCCCTTTAACAGAACAGTAGTACATCTATGGGAGTGCATCATTTCAGGTGTATGTTCCAAAACATGATAGAATACATCATGACCAGCCTTCCCATTCTGATACAAATGCTACAAATATGACAGAGGACACAAATAAGGAGAACACAAGCATGAAGGACATAACTTGGATCCTTTGCAGTGCATCTCGAAATACACTAATTATTCATTTTGGTCTGTGTGGCTAGATACAGGATTTGGGGATGGGGCATAGGATCACTCATTTAACCCTCTCCCCTATAAAGCCCATGCCATTGCAGTGAATTGGGCTGTAGCTTCCTGATATGATGGTTTACCCTATGCCCAACTCTCTAAACTACATTTTGATGCTCTTTTGTTTCAGCTGGTTCGATGGTGTTGTAAGAAAACAGAAAGTGACCAAATGGATACCACTGAAGATCCGTATTACACTGAAAAGAAACAACCCCCTCAGGCCCCTCTGCCAGTGTACTCACCTCAAATCCCAGTAACACAGGCACCCGGTTCAACCCCTGTCATTATTGTAAGTACTGCAAAGCTACAGTAAGACCTGTTTCTATATATTCTTCTGTATTTGTTGTTTACATCCGTACACACATTTAGGCATTGCTTGATGAAGGTCCCCCTCATTCATTCTTCAACAAGTCAATAGCCTAATAGTCCCCTCATGTTTTTTCAACAGGAGGACGCGCCCAAGAAGAACAGGACAGGATTCTATGCAGTGAATCCCTGAGATTCTCTGGATGAATAGGAGCCACGAAGCAGGTGAACGGAATTCAGCTTCCCCAAGCTGTACGGGAAAAGATCCTTTTGATTCTAATGACCAGTGGCCCGTCCACAAGTATCAACTTTAAAGTTTACAGCAAATTTGTCATATGTTCTGTCTAGCATTTATGTATTGATATGCGTAGTAAACATTGCTACCTCCCAGGGGGCAGATGAGTCCAAATGTGTGATCAGTGATAACTGATCTGTTCTGATCTGAAGACTGTTAAGAGTACAGGAGCTGCTCACTGAGCACGGGGCACATGGTACTCTTAATACCAGTGTGACACAGCTGTGGAGTGATGTTTTGCTCAAACAATCTTTCAATCTTTTAACAATCAAGCCGACTTTGAATATTATCATTTGAATAGTTATCCAGTGATGAACAGTAACAAAAACGCCCTTAATACTCTGATAGTCACTCACAGGTAAAAAACACTGTTTACTTAGTTTTATTGTTCACATGCTTGAAAAGACCATAAAGCTTGAAACTGGTGGGTTTCACAAACACGGTTATGAAAATGCACTGGATCTCCGTATTTTTTCACTTTTTCAGATAAGTTGAAGCAGTGCATTGTCTTCGACAGGTGGAAGAAATTGTTCTACCTATTAGACTAATGGAAACACAGTAGATTATCTCAGGACCTACACAAGGCTAGGTCCTGAAAAGTTGACATATTGGTGATAAGGGCATTAGCAACATTATAATAAATAGTTACATAAATAGTTAGTTGAATTTGGACTTGTAACTGATGCTTATGTAATTTTGTGTGGAGTGAGGTGTCTCTGACCTCTCCCACTCTCTCAACAGTAGATCTTAATCACGGCTTACTCATTAGAAGATTTGTTTGACAATCACAGCATGGTGCTGCCTGACAATACAAGGAGGCTGGGCTTTGTGTGCTTTGGATGAACGTATGAGTTTATTAAACAAAGCCCTCTCATTCAGACAGGCATGCTTTTTCTAAAGCATGTATAAATCTATGAACACAGAACCACACAACTCCAATTGGTTTGCAGGTGTTTGTTAAAATCATGATGTGGGCACCTGAAACATGGCTCAAGTCAGGAGTTTCACTACCATTTTAAATCAGTGCGCATTTCTATGTACTACTACTACTGCTACTATTTATCCATTATTTATGCCTATACTAGTGACACCAATGTAACTAAATACAGCGAAAATATCAAAATAATTCAATTAAACACAACCTTTTTTCCTTCATGCAATTTTATCTCATGCCCTTATTTGAAGCTAAAAAAAAGTTCTCTAATTTGATACATTTTACAATTACCAGTAATTGTAATGAGGAAACTGGTAATGAATAGAGCAAATCAAACTTCACTCAAAGAGTTTTTATACACAGTGAACTAAATAACAAGGTGGATGATTTTTTGAACTTATGTCTGCTTTCTGTGAGAAGGAAGAAGGACTGTACTGACCAGATTTTGTTTGAGTTTACCAACTTCATTCTTCTTCTTTTCTCAGTGATGTCAGTTATTTGTTGTTCAGAATATTTCAACATTGCACAATTAGATTTATTAGCTTAATTCTGCTTAAGGTCCCAAACAGATCTATTCCAGCCCTGAAAATTGATATTGTCAGTGTTCATTACTCCCACTGAATCAGATTTTTGGTTGCCCTTCCAGGCAGACTGCAGTGAAGAAACAATAAAATCAGCATGGACAATGTAGCATGGATGAACAAATATTGACTGATGTTATTTATTATGAAGTTATTAAATTCTTGCTGTATTTAATTTTTTTAATCTAGATAAATGTTATACTGTATATACTAATACTATGACTATAGTTATCTTATTTATCTGCATAGACATTACTCACTACAGACCAATGATTAACAGCTGATGTGTTTGTCTTTAATAATATTTCTCTGTATGATTTTATTTACATTATTCACATAAATTCTATGTTATTGATATTTGTTACTAATTTCAAATCAGTTCAATTGTATGTCGAATATGACACATTCTATAACGTGATTAAAGGAAAATTGTTTTTGCATATTTGGGCCCTTGTGTATTTCTAACTTCCAGAGACTTCCATTCATTTTTATCCACATACACATACAAACACTATGCATAATTACAACAGCACATACAAGCTCTAGAGACAATCACAGACAACTCTAAAGTGATTGAAAGTCAAGAGTTTAAAATTGTCCGGTGAGGTGAGACATTGAAGTTTTAAAATCCTCTGTAATTCATTCCATTTATGAGGTCCACTGTGGTGGAAGGAGGTCTTTCCAGGTTCAGTGGAAGAGTTAAATAGGCCTGAGATCTGCATTGCTGAGCAATGGTTTAAATTAGATAATAAAACTCATATACTGAGACTCCTCTTATCGTTAGTGAGGACCAGCTGGAGATGATACAATATTTATCTTGTAATGAAACACAAAGCACAATGATAAACTGCGTCAACATTTTTCAAGGTGGAACAGCATAACAATGAAGGATATCTCCCTTGTCAAGCACATACATGATGCTTGACTGTACAATCATTTTCATCAACACATAAACATGCATTGCTCTGGTATAAGAAAACAAATCTGTAGTTTCTCCACATGCTGTCGTTGTGCTCAGTGGTACTAGGGAACCAATAAATGTAGGGGTTCCAATTATGTGTAGACAATTAATACTCTGCCTCATACGACGGCACCAAAATGTTGTGGTACCTTGTATAGGTATAGGATAATTAACATTTATTTAAATTAATGAGACTTTGTGTAAAGTCCACCTACATTGGGGCATCACCTGGATAAACGAGGAAAAGATTTAGATGATTCAGTCTCATGAAAACACTAAACTATCAAATTGGTATTATGATTTATAATTGACTTAATAACTACTACCAAAATTACCACATTGACAGCTAGTTAAACAAAAGACTGTGCAGACTGTTGCACTGTGCAGTATTGATTTTGAGTGTACTGGTGATGTAAAGAATCTGAGCAGTGCAGAGCACACACATGTAAACACTAGCTGCTTCATTTTCTGCAGGCACTGAGACTCACTCATTTCCCACTGGTGCATACTACTTAATTACATGCTCTCCGTAGCGTATGGTTAGCTACTGCTACTTACCAGCAATGCTACCATAAGTTACAAATGACCAATTACTGTCCTAAACCAAGAATATAGTCAGCTCGAAAAAATGCAAAGTCACCCGTCAGTTCAAGTTCAAGAGTGCTTGGAGTTCTGTTTCATTTTATTGGACTAGAACAATTCTAAACCAACATGCTTGATATGTGCACAGACCATAGCTGTCAGCAAAGTGAGACCTCAACAGTATGCGTTCTAACAAATGCGATTAAAATAGCAAATATGATAACATCATACAAGTGCACCATTTCTACCATTTGTAAATCAACAGCTGCACAAGAGAGCACAACAGCTGCATCGTTCAGTGTTTTCTGGCTAAAGCTAAAATGCAAAAATGCAAAGCTAAAATGGTTTTCAGTTTCGTTTTTCAATGTTACCATATTACTAATTTATTAGTCACATTCCTATTGTCAGTGCTATAGCTGCTGTTAGTATTTTGGTTGTTGTTTGTTTTGTCACTCTCTCTCTCTCTCTCTCTGTCTCTCTCTGTCCAACCTCCACCTAACACAGACCCCCCCGCCCCCCCCCCCCCCCCCCCCCCCCCCCCCCCACATACACACACACACACACACACACACACACTCTGAGCCTGGTTCTGTCTGAGGTTTCTTCCCGTTAAAGGGGAGTTCTTCCTGCCACTGTTTCCTTATATAATATCTGATGCTGCTCATGCGGGGACTCTTGAATCCTTAATTTTGAGTTCCTGAATCGTTGGGTCTCTCTCTAATTAAAGAGTTTGGTCTAGACCTGCTCTTTATGGAAAGAGTCTTGAGATAATGCTGTTATGAATTGCCGCTATATAAATAAAGATTGATTGATTGATGGTTTTTTGAATCGGTTGGTTTTGGGAATGATCTAGTTCGAATGACATTCCAATGTCGTTCCTGTAGGTGCATAGGTTGGTCTGCTTGGTCTTGCAGTCTTAGGTGACTGCTCTATGATACCTGACAGGAGCTTCCATGTTGTTCAGAAGCAGGTAATTGGCTGGTAGTTGGATGGAATAGTGCCTTTCTGGGGCTCCTTCATGATCAGGGTGAGTCAGGACTGTCCGCCTTTGGGTTAACCACTCTGGGTGAGTCTGTTCGAGTGTTAGTTTCTTTAGCCAGTAGGTATGGATCATGTCCATCCCTAGCACTCTTTCTCAGATGTCAGATGTAAATTTCAAAAACTTTGAATGTATCCAACTGTAAGTACAGTTGTGAAAACCATCAAACACTATGATGAAACAGCAAGTGAAGATAATAAAAGTAATAGCAATTCTATAAATCAAAAAGAAAAGAAAAAGTGCAACAACACTATCTCAATGTAAAAAATAAATTATAAAACAAGTTATTGTGTTGAGGTGTGTGTGAGGGAGTGTGAATGTGTTTATGTGTGGGTGTGTCTGTAGAGTGTGTTTGCAATGTGCCATGGGTGTGTATAGCCAAGTTGTTGTGTGTGTTGCAATACAATAGAGTGGAGCTGAAACGATTAACGACCAATTGTACCAGTTGGGGTCATGCCTATGTTCCCACAGCTCTATGTTCCCACATTTCTATGTAATCTAACTATATAATACAGGTCTAGACCAAACTCTTTAATTAGAGAGAGACCCAACGATTCAGGAATTCAACATTAAGGGTTCAAGAATCCTCACATGAGCAGCATCAGATATTATATTCGGAAACAGTGGCAGGAAGAACTCCCCTTTAACGGGAATGTAGCTGACGCTGATTGAGCGTCCTTAGGTTGCCATGACAACAAAGCAAGCTATGAATTTTACGATCACCAAGTAAATTTACTTTCTTAAAGCAATGTTGGAATATTTATTTGGTGTACTTTTGGTCATTGTCACCTCATAAAATAATTGTTTTAGTCTAGTTTTTGTTTATTGTTCGTTCTGGTTGATAAAGTTGCATTAAATGTCATATGACGTACGGCACAGACGCAAGGTGCAGCGCGGGAGAGAGAGAGAAATCGGGCGGGTTAAGCAGCTAATTTTACATCCCGTCTGTTCCAAGTTGTTTTCTGTTGGTCATCCAGGCAAACACGGTAATTATCAATTACAATAAATGTCAATGAACTGTATACTTTGTATAGAAAGAAGCGAGAGATAAAGGTATTTGTTTATTGCCATTTCAAGATTCAAATGTGATTTTGTCATGTTTGTGGTTATAGTTTTCACGGTGTACCACCAAGTGTTCTTCCTTCAGTCAAGATTAAACCTTGTGGACATCAGTATGAATCGTGGACTCATTCAATGACCAGCAGCTACAGTGAAAACGTGGCCTAATCCATCCTCTGGAGGTGTATCGTCTTCTGCGGTGAACTTCGATGCTAGCGGGCGGCTCTGCTTCATCTCCTTCGGTGAACTCCAGGTTTCAGCGTACAGTTCTGCATCTTCTACAGCAGTGGATTACTGTTTCAACGTGCAGCTCTGCTTCATCCTGTGGTGAACTGTTGGTCTCAGCGTGCAGACTTGCTCCATCCTCGGCAGCGGACTTCAGGTTCAACGGGCAGCTCTGCGTCATCCTGTGGTATGCTGAATCTCCTGCGGTGGACTAAAGTGTGCGTCTTCAGGTCGGACTGCGCCGATTAAAATTATACCTCCAGTAACTGATGGACGGTTCCACAACAAGGTAAAAAGAAACTAAATATTGCAACGTAAGAAGTTAAAGGAGCTCGGGACTACATGTAAGAGACTGATTTAAAAGGGATGAATAATTTATGTTCCTATTGAAAGTGGTTAAGTTTTTCATCCATTTGCTATAAGGCTGTAACGTATAGAAACTAGTAAGTTTTGGTTGAATTCATGCTTAAATTGGTCATTTCTGTTGAAAGGATTTGGAAATTAAGTTTGAGGGTATTTTAAGCTAACTTGAACAAAGTGTTTCATTTTCTATTGCTATCAGGTTTTCTCATTTTCTACTTTAAAAGGCAAAAAAAAAAAAAAAAGTCAGTTCAGAGTGAATGTGGTGAGTTAACTGAGCGGGATGATTCCCAGTCAGAAAGGCAAAGGCTACTAAACTCTGAGAATGATGCTACAGAGGGTGTCACAAAAAATGAGCATTATAAAACTGAGAAAACTGAAACAATGCCAACAGAGCTTAGTGTAGCTGAAGCAAATGTAGATAAATTAAGAAAATCCTCCCGTGAGCGACGTTTAACCCCAAAAATGCTGGAGCTTAAAGAGCAAGAATCAGCTCAGAGAGAAAAGAAGTTCAAATTAGCATATGAAAAATGGAAAACAGTAGCCAAAGAGGTTCGTACAAAATTAAGGCATGAATGCTCTGAGACTGATTTATGTGATATGATGGATGCAGTCGAAAAACCAGAGTCTGAACTGAAAGAGCTATACAACAACATAAGACTCCAAATGACACCTAGCCAAGAGATCAGACGGAAAATAGATGCATGCACAGCTGTAACAACAGATCTAATGGGGCTAATGAAAGTAAGGCTATCCGAAGAGGGAGAGGAGTTTGATGCAGAGGCAGAGAAAGCAAGGTTATGCATGCTGCTAGACAATGAATATGCTAAGTCCATATATGGAACTGCAGTTTCCAAAGCTGCTTCAATCAGCCACTCCTCCAGCCGCTCCTCAGAGACTCCCAGTATTTCGACTAAAAGAGCAGAGACAGCTGCACAGTTAGCAGCGAAGAAAGCTGAAATTGAAATGGAAGCTGCAATTGATGCTCAGCGTCAACAGCTCAAAAAACTGGAAAACCAAAGAGACATTGGAGTCATTGAGGCAAAGCTCAGGGTGTACAATGAAGAGGAGTTAAAAGTCAAAAGTGAGAACAATAGCTCCCCACGCAGCGAAGCAAAGTATGCTAGGCTGCTTAATCCTACAGGATGTAAAGAAGGACAAGTCTCGGAACATGAAGCAACCTTAGTGCAGACACTACAGGAGTCAATGGCCCTAACTCGACTGCCCGTCCCAGAACCTGCTGTCTTCCACGGTGACCCAATTAACTTTACAGAATGGAGCACAAGCTTTAAAGCCCTCATTGAGAGTCGCTGCTCAAATTCTGCAGACAGGTTGTTCTACTTACAAAAGTATGTCGATGGAGAGGCAAGATCAGCTCTGGAAGGCAGCTTCTACAGAAAGGACGAAGAAGCCTATCAACAAGCTTGGGACAAACTAAACGCCAGGTATGGTCACTCCTTTGTAGTGCAACGTGCCTACAGGGACAAGCTTAACAAATGGCCAAGGATTAGTGCAAAAGAGTATGTCAAGCTAAGAGAGTTTAGCGATTTCCTCCAAACATGTAGCGACGCCATGCCTTATGTCAAGGGTCTTCAGGTTCTGAACGACTGCGAAGAGAATCAGAAGCTGCTTGTGAAACTCCCTGATTGGGTTACATCTAGATGGAATCGCTACGTCACAGAGCAATTAGACAAAGCCAAAGACTATCCATGCTTTAGAGAGTTTGCTTCATTCATCTCCAAGGAAGCTCGCATAGCATGCAATCCAGTGTCATCACTGCATGCATTAAAGCCTTCTGAAGAAAAGTTCTTTAGAGAAATGAAGAGACCAAAGGCAAACACCTTTGCCACTAATGTAAAAGCCTCAGATGCAAGTCACACAACCAAAGCCATCAATTTTGATGACAAGTCAAAAGATTCAAATAAACCAAAGAAACTGAGCACATCAGCACACAGTCCAAATCCATTTAAGTGTATATGTTGTGGAGAAAACCACTCAATACATAAATGTCAAAAACTTATGGAAAATTCTTTGGAAGAAAGGAGAAAGTTTGTTCAGGACAGTAAACTGTGCTTTGCATGCCTAAGAAAGGGACACATCTCGAAAGACTGCAGAAACAAAGCCATGTGTGGCATATGCAAAAGGAACCATCCAACTCCGCTGCATGAAGACCGTCCGCCCGCAGACAAGTCTTCTATACAAAGTGTCCCCCAAGGTGGAGAAAATACCTTCTCATTATCATGCTGTGTCACTGGAGATGAAGGTGGAAGCACATCAATGATCGTGCCAGTATGGATCTCATCACCTAATACCCCAGACTCTGAAATCCTGGTGTATGCCCTACTGGACACCCAAAGCAGTCATACATTTGTCGACAAAGAAGTATGTGAGAAACTAAGGACTGTGATGGAGCCAGTTAAACTAAAGCTCTCCACCATGATGGCAAAGGACTCAATTGTGAGAAGTCAGAGAGTAAGTGGACTTAAAGTAAAAGGCTTCAATTCTGATAACTTTATCAACTTACCTCCTGCCTATACAAGAGATTTCATTCCCTTCGAACGTGCACACATCCCCACTCGTGAGACAGCCAGTAAATGGAAACACCTTAAGGTCATAGCTTCTGAAATGCCTTCGCTGATGAGTTGTGAGGTAGGGCTTCTGATCGGTTACGACTGCTCCAAAGCGCTCGCACCTCGAAAGGTCATCACTGGTGGTGACTACGAGCCCTACGCAGTCAAGACAGACTTAGGTTGGAGCATCGTGGGAAGTGCACCACACAAAGTCAATTCACAAGATGTAACTGGTCTATGTCACCGTGTATCTGTCAAGGAGCTTCCACCTGTCTCACCAGCTGCTGTTATAAAGGTGCTTGAGTTAGACTTTGCAGACACCAGACCAGGTGAAAAGAGCATCTCTCAGGAAGATATTCAGTTCTTGCAGATCTTAAAAGGAAGCATCCAGCAGAATGAGTGTGGTCACCTTGAGATGCCCCTTCCCTTCAAAGCTCGTCCTCATCTCCCGGACAACAAAGGGCTTGCCTTGACCAGGCTAAAGCACCTTAAAAGAAGGCTTGACAGAGATCCCAAATTCAAAAGCGATTATGTGCATTTTATGGAAGGCATCTTCAAAGATGGCGATGCTGAAAGAGCAGACAAGCCTCCAGGGCCAGGTCAGGCGTGGTACATCCCTCACCAAGGGGTTTACCACCCCAGAAAGCCAGATAAGATCAGGGTGGTCTTTGACTGCTCAGCAAAGTATGAAGGCACTTCTTTAAACGATCACCTGCTAACAGGGCCTGATCTTACAAATGGGCTCAGTGGAGTGCTCTGCCGGTTCCGTAAACATCCCATCGCAATCACATGTGATGTGGAGAAAATGTTCCACAGGTTCCATGTCAGTGAAAGGGACAGAGATTTCCTCCGCTTCCTGTGGTGGGACAATGGTGACACAGACTCAGAACCCAGAGAGTACCGTATGAAGGTCCACCTCTTCGGAGCATCGTCGTCACCAGGCTGTGCTAACTATGGTTTGAAACATCTTGTCAGCCAGAATGAGAGTGAGCATCCATCGGCAGCTAGCTTCATCAGGAAGCACTTCTACGTAGATGACGGCCTCATAAGTGTAGAATCTGTGGATGCGGCAGTTAAGCTGGTGAAAGAAGCCCAAATGGTGTGTGCTAAAGGAAAACTACATCTTCATAAATTCATCTCCAACAACCGAGAGGTTCTGGAGTCGGTCTGCGCCACTGAACGTGCTGCTGAGGTGAAGAATGTGAATCTCATCCATGATGATCTCCCGATGCAGACAGTGCTAGGAGTAAGGTGGAATGCAGAAAATGACACTTTCAGTTTCAAAGTCTTGCCTAATGAGAAACCAGCTACACGACGTGGAATACTTTCAGTGGTGGCATCTGTGTACGATCCGCTAGGATTCTTAGCCCCATTTATCTTATCAGGAAAGCAAATCCTTCAAGAGATGTGTCAAAAGGGGGTAGCCTGGGATGAACCGCTGCCACATGAGTTGGAGACAAGATGGGAAAGTTGGGTGAAGGACATAAATAATCTTGACAAAATTCAGATCCCAAGATGCTTCATTCCAGAGAACTTTAGAAGGGTCCTGAAAGTAGAACTGCATCACTTTTCAGATGCGAGCAGTCAGGGCTACGGTCAGTGTTCATATATCAGGCTGGTAGGAGAAGATAAGGTGCACTGTTCCTTGATCATGGGCAAGTCAAGAGTTGCGCCCACAAAAATAGTCACTATACCAAGGTTAGAGCTGACTGCAGCAGCAGTTTCGGCAGCCGTGAGCAATGTGCTAAAGGAAGAACTTGAGCTTAGAGTTGATAGAGAGTTTTTCTGGACAGACTCGCGAGTTGTCCTAGGTTATATCAATAATGAAGCCAAGCGGTTTCATGTCTTTGTCGCAAACCGCGTCCAGCGGATACGAGAAACCACAGAGCCAGGACAGTGGTTCTATGCTGACACTAAAGAAAACCCTGCTGATCATGCCTCAAGGGGCCTCAAGGTGGCAGAATTAATCAGTTCAAACTGGTTTACTGGCCCAAAGTTCCTATGGGAAGCAGAAATTGTTGTAACCCAAGGAACTGGAGAGCTGTTGGTGGGAGATCCTGAGGTAAAAGCAACCCAAGTGCTGAGAACTGAGGCTACAAGGCATGTCAGTTTTCAAGAGCAACTGTCGCGGTTCTCAAAATGGACTATTGCTGTCAAGGTGATCGCTCGAATCCAGCGGCTAGCAAAGAGGGTAAAGCAAACAGAACCTCTAAGTGTTGAGGAAAGAAGAAGAGCTTCACTTGCTCTTGTCAGGCTTGCTCAGCAAGATGCATTTAAAGAAGAGTTACACATACTTGGCCAGAAATCTGGAAAATTGCCTCCTAACCATAAACTCTACCAGCTTGAACCACACCTCGAAGATGACATAATCAGGGTGGGTGGAAGACTGAAAAGAGCATCTGCACCTCATGATTTCAGACAACCAATAGTCCTTCCACAAGACAGTGTCGTTACACGCCTCATTCTCACACACTACCATGAAAAGACACAACATCAAGGCAGAGGACAAACCCTAAATGAACTTAGGGCCAATGGTTACTGGATTATCGGTGGCAGTAAGGCAGTAGCCCAGTACATAAGACAGTGTGTTCCCTGCAGAAGAGCTCGCAGGCCATCAGAGGAACAGCAGATGGCAGATCTACCCAGTGACCGAGTTGACCCCTCACCACCGTTCACCTACTGTGGTATGGACTGCTTTGGCCCATTTTATACAAAACAAGGTCGCAAGGTGAACAAACGGTATGGTCTCCTCTTCACGTGCCTATGCTCCAGAGCAGTCCATGTAGAGATGTTGGAAGACATGACAAGGGATGCACTGATGAACGCTTTACGTTGTTTTATAGCCATCCGTGGAGCTGTAAGACATATAAGATCAGATCAGGGAACCAACATTGTCGGAGCAAGAAATGAAATGGAAAGGGCTCTGAACGAAATGGACAAAGACACAATCGCTGCATTTCTGGCAGACAGGCAGTGTGACTTTCGCATGAATGCCCCAAGTGCAAGTCATGCTGGAGGCATATGGGAAAGGCAGATTAGGACAGTAAGAAGCGTACTCAGCTCTGTCCTTGCAAGCAGTTCTGGAAGATTGGATGACGCTTCTTTAAGGACGTTCCTTTATGAAGCCATGTCCATTATTAACAACCGTCCACTTACAGTGGACACTATCACTGACCCAAAAAGCTTGGAACCTTTGACCCCCAACCATCTCCTGACAATGAAATCCTCAGTCCCACTGCCTCCACCAGGCAAATTTATCAAAGAGGATTTGTATGCTAGAAAGCGTTGGAGAAGAGTGCAATATCTGTCGGAGCAGTTTTGGAGCAGATGGAGAAAGGAGTATCTTGTCAATATCAATCTAAGGCAAAAGTGGCTCACTCCAAAACGAAATGTGAAAGTCAGTGATATCGTCATTGTTAAAGACGAGGAGCTCCCTCGAAATGAGTGGAAGCTTGCCAGGGTTCTTGGAGTGCATGAAGATGATGATGGACTGGTACGAAGAGCAACGATACAGTTGGGAGAGCGGAAGTTAAGAAAAAGTGGTGAACACCTTAGCAAACCCTCTATCCTAGAAAGACCCATTCAGAAGTTAGTTGTTCTTGTAGAAAGCAGCTAGAAATTCTACATAAGACTGAGATCTTAGGTCATTAATAACTAATGCCTCTCTAGATTGAGATAGGAAGGTAATTATTTATCTCTTTTGCAAGGAACAGTCTAAAGTTTACCTGTTGGTAAATGTAATTATACAAGTTAGTTTCAAAGGTAAAGTTATGAACCTTTATCAATCACATTGTCTTGTTTCTAATGTTTTCTGAGGGCTTTAGCAAGTTACTTAGAAATCACCTTTGATTTAAGTCATGGAGAGTGTAACATGTTATGTAAGGTTACCGTTGTATGTGTTTGATTATTCACTGATCAAAGGTAATTTGGTGGGAGTGTAGCTGACGCTGATTGAGCGTCCTTAGGTTGCCATGACAACAAAGCAAGCTATGAATTTTACGATCACCAAGTAAATTTACTTTCTTAAAGCAATGTTGGAATATTTATTTGGTGTACTTTTGGTCATTGTCACCTCATAAAATAATTGTTTTAGTCTAGTTTTTGTTTATTGTTCGTTCTGGTTGATAAAGTTGCATTAAATGTCATATGACGTACGGCACAGACGCAAGGTGCAGCGCGGGAGAGAGAGAGAAATCGGGCGGGTTAAGCAGCTAATTTTACATCCCGTCTGTTCCAAGTTGTTTTCTGTTGGTCATCCAGGCAAACACGGTAATTATCAATTACAATAAATGTCAATGAACTGTATACTTTGTATAGAAAGAAGCGAGAGATAAAGGTATTTGTTTATTGCCATTTCAAGATTCAAATGTGATTTTGTCATGTTTGTGGTTATAGTTTTCACGGTGTACCACCAAGTGTTCTTCCTTCAGTCAAGATTAAACCTTGTGGACATCAGTATGAATCGTGGACTCATTCAATGACCAGCAGCTACAGGGAAGAAACCTCGAACAGACCCAGGCTCAATGTGGGTGGCTTCTGTCAGGGTCTGTGTTGGGTGGAGGTTGGACAGAGAGACAGAGAGAGAGAGAGACAACACAGACAGCAACCAACGTACTAACAGTGACTATAGCACTAACAATAGGAATGTGACTAAAAGATTAGCATTATGATATAATTGAAAAACATGACGAATGGCCGACGATCTGCAGCAGTGATTCATAAAGCAGAGAACCACAGCAGGAGAACCAGGACCAGGATCCACAGGAACCAGAGAACCACAGCAGGAGAACCAGGACCAGGATCTACAGGAACCAGAGAGATGAGAAAAGCACAGAAAGGCTCCGGGGAAGATAGCAAGTTAGTAGAAGACATTAGGCTGACATGAGACATAATGATGGAGAGGAAGAGAAGGATAAAGAATAGAGAGGAGCCCAGTGCACCATAGGAGTCCTCCAGCAGTCTAAGCCTATAGCAGCATAACTAGGGGCTGGTCTAAGGCCTGATCCAGCCCTTAACTATATGCCTTGTCAAAAATGAAGCTTTTTAGTCTTCCTGATAATATTACCCTGTCGTCAAATTATCTGAAGCTAATGAAAGTCTGTGGAAGTGGACTTTGCAATCGATTAAACAAAAAATGAACTAATTGATTGCAAAATTTGCTGCAATTAATCGCAATTAATCACTGTTTTCCCTCTTGAAAATGAAGCTTGTGATAATGAATATTTTAATGTAAAATAACTTAATAATCAAGAATCCAGAGAAAAAGATCTAAGTTGGAGGAGAAAATTCTTATATACATACCCAAGGACACTTCGACAACCACAGATCTTTCGATTAATAGACAACCCACTCTACCACCATACCTCGGACACACAGTCCAACAAATAAAACCATGAAGGCCATAAAAATGGACTGCCAGTTTGACAGGTATGTTTCTAATATGCAACTAAAATAATAAAAAACCTTAGGCCTTAATATGCTTGTTAAATTTCAAAACGAAGGCATTCATTTCATATATGTACTAAAAAAGAAGCACATCTATTGCACATGACATCATGACAATTTGGAAAGATTGAGACAAACCACTAATGGCGCTTTTCCATTACACAGTTTCAGCTCTACTCGACTCGACTCGACTCGGCTTGGTTTGGTTGTGTTTCCATTACAGTAGCGTACCACTTCAAAGTGATAGCAAGGCGGCCCGAAACTCCGGTGGCGTAATTTGTATGCAACACAAACAAACACAACTAAGGACATGGAGCGTTTGGTTTGTGTGTAGCCGTTTACCTCATTCACAGAAATAATAAAAACACCTGGTTGCTGTTGCCAGGGTTTTAACGAGTCGCTCTCATGACTCATCCAGTGACATCACTCCCTGGCCAATCGCCAATCAGTGGCCTGCAGTCTGGTGACGTCACATTTTCAGCTCGACTCAGCTCGCTTGGAACCCCGGCCGAGGAGGTACTAAAAAAGTACCTGGTACCTGGTACTATCACCTAGTGGAAAACCAAAAAGACCGAATCGAGTCGAGTAGAGTCGAGTAGAGTTGAAACTGTAATGGTAAAGCGCCATAAATGACCTGTAGGGTTACAGTTCTACAGTTCT
Organism: Pempheris klunzingeri; assembly: GCF_042242105.1. Classification (NCBI taxonomy): domain Eukaryota; kingdom Metazoa; phylum Chordata; class Actinopteri; order Acropomatiformes; family Pempheridae; genus Pempheris; species Pempheris klunzingeri. Next base: position 18,147,128 of record NC_092027.1, read on the forward strand.
ACCTACTATCCCATATTCAACAGTTCTCTTATACTGGTTTCACATGTTGGCTGATGAACAGAGTGCTAGACCCACTTCACAAACACACACACACACACACACACGAAGAATCCAACAAGGACACACAGGATACAGGAGAGAGGAGAAAACAAGAGACTGGAGGCACAGATGTGACCGTCACAACAGGTCTCATGAATGTCAGCAATAAAGCCAAAAACTAGCAGATTAAAAATGTAATTTGAATGAGTGCTACATGCACTTACACTTTTTTTTCAATTGCAAAACTGCAAATTACAAAAGTAACATGTTAATCCTTACAGAACTAATATAAACATAATTTCTGGGATACTGGGCTGCAACACAACACAAAATTGCTCCTTTACAAGTAAGTCCTGCATTCATAATTTCACAAAAGTATGTAAGCAGTATCATTGCCGAGGTAAATAATGGCATCTGTGTGATTTCATTGATTTCATTTGCAGCCCTGACACTGTTTAAACAGCCCGATCTCACCAAATGGTGTATGAATAGTGTGAGTTTGGAAGGATATTCATACACACTTTCTACTTCCATGACTAACATTCTTATCTTAACTCTAACCATTATGATAAATGGTCTGTATTTGTATAGCGCCTTTCTAGTCAATTCAACTACTCAAAGCGCTTTTCCATCACATCCTCATTCACCCATCCGCATACAGGAGGAAATCTTACTTGGAGGACTTTCACACTAATTCACACACCGAAGCTGCTTCAGGACCAAGTTGGGGTTCAGTGTCTTGCCCAAAGACACTTTGACATGCTGACTCATAGGAGCTGGGGATCGAACTCCTGACCTTCTGATTGAGGGACGACCCACTGTTTTCCTTAACTTAACTATGTTGTTGTGGTGTGAAAAAATGCTGTCACTTGAAATGTTTCTCAGCAAGCTTTATTTCAAAAGTATAAAAAAATGTTGCAACTCCTGTGTAGGATAAAGGTGCCAGGTTAAGAAAGGATGGTTAGTTGCATGTAAGACTCTGTGTCTGTGTGAGCAAACTAACATCAGCCTTATGGCTGCACAGTAAACTACAACACATCACAATAATCAAAACCAATACATTAACAAGGTTAAACCATTGCTTAGCCATGTATGCAGTTATGCCATCACATATATGCCCAGTCATCAAAAGGGAAGAAGAAGGTCCTTCAGTGTGCTGCTTTCTCAGCCTGTTGATGAACCAGGCTGGAAGAAGGTTGTGGTTCTTTGTCCTTGCTGTCCTGGTTGCAGGCTGGAAGAATCCAGTCGCTCCTTTGTTCCTGGCAAGTTAGTGCTAACTTGTTGGTGTGCTCCTGTTGCTGTGATGATCAGCTGGCAGACTTGGGTCATACCTGCTGGTGCTGAGAAACTTGGTTCAGGCAGGGCTACTATGAAAAAGGTGGTCTGCTTGGTACAGGTCAGACTGAGGCTGGAGCAGGAGGAGAAAGCTGCAGGCCTGGAACTGTAGCCTCAAGGGTCTCGGCATGATGAGGAAGGTGAGACTCCAGGACAGCCCAGCCAAGAAGAGCCAGTGAAAGAGATAGCTGGACCCTCAGGGGTCCAGGCGAGAAGTGAGAAAGGAAGGGCACTTTGGGGGATGGGAGAACTTTGTTTATATTGAACTGAAGTTGTGGGGGTCATGTGCCACACATTGACCAATGATGGTTGGAGAGCTGGGTCCAGGGGTACGTTTAGCACATAGGTGTGAAACTTAAGGATTCTGGGAAACTGAATTCAAAGAGAGAGCCCTTTGTTCAAAGAGGAACAAACATAAATACATAGAGCAAGAAAATTATCCTAAATTTGGAGCGAAAAGGGAACAAAGAACTTTGAAATGTTCTTAATTACCCAAGTCAGTTGCCTGACCCCAATCCAACTGATGATAAGGGAAAGTGAAGTGAAGTGAACTGTGAAGTGCTACAGCCTGTCTGTCCTTGGGAGCTGGATCTCTCCTTCACTGTGGTGCTCCCGGAGGTTTCTCTTTTCCCACTGGGTTTTTTGAGTTTTTCCTTCCCGAAGAAGGAGGGTCATAAAGGGCAGGTGATGCCTCGGACTGATCCACCGGACTGATCCATTGGCCTCATCGACTGCTGGACTCTTTATTAGATTGTTTGTTCGCTTACACTTGTTTATTTCAGTGAACTTTGTAAAGGACTGTGAGACAACTCTGTTGTGATATTGGGCTATACCAATAAATTGAATTGAAATTGAATTGAATTGAACTATCAGCAGGGAAAATTCCAAAAGTCTGTGCTTGAAAGAAATTACACACTGATTAACTACAAGAAATTGCAATTACATATTAAGTGAGATTATTTTATTTGAGGACTATGCATTTAAAAAAAAGATACAGTTTCTACACTTTTGATGGTACAATGTCCATCACTGACAACAAAATACAACAATGTGTTACTGTTCCAATCATTTCTGACTATGGTCTGCTGTTAGATAAGTAGTCTTCTGAGGTGATGTCAGTTGATATACCTCATACACAATGTCTCATTTTTCTATTTTTACTTTATGGGTGTAAACTGACACCATCAGAAAGTATGAATAATAGTGACTTCACAACCACGTGAGTGCTTTATTGACCAGCCATGTGACAGATGAGTCATCATAGTGTATGGTCTACACTGAATCTGGGTATTCATGAGTCAAATTGCCAGTCAAATAATGCCAAATTCATTGACAAAAACCCTTGAATGTAAAATGAAAATGTTCATCCTGCTATGAAGAAAGTAAATATTTGACTGTGATGCATTTCACAAGGTCAGGTCATACAGGAATCTGTGACCTGCTAGGAACTTATTGTCTAATTGTAACTATTGTTTAAATGGTATTGTGCTACCATGGTACAGGGCAGGTAACACTTTGCTCTCAACTCTTTTAACAGTTCAGTGCTTATCAGTGCGTAAACCAAAGTGATACAATACTGAGTGTTGTGTATACAATTGACCATTATTAACTCCACTCTTTCTTTAGTGTTTGAGAGGCCACATTTAGAGCTATTAATAGAATGATTAATGGCTGCTGCATTGTCAGCAGAATAGTAGGTAGAATGGAACAAACACATTGGCACTGTAGAAAAGCAACAACACAATGCAGGGTGTAACCAAATACAATGCTAATGTGGCCGCATGAATGTACCAAAACCATATACACACACACACCTGGCACAAGTCTTTCATAGAAAGTCTTTCATCAAAGAATGAAAACAGGAGTCCAGTGTAATTGTCCAATTAGGAGTTTATGCTTTTTTGTCATTTCTTTTTAGTTATGTTTTAGGTTTTGAAAGTGAATTGAACAAAAATGGGGTGTAAATACTTGGAGTTTTGTTGGTTGAGTTTGAGAGAGAAAACAGTTTTTGTCATTGGATGTATCTTGTATAAAAGCAATGAAAAGTAATCCACAGGTTAGTCCACATTGACCACTATTTTTTACAGTATTCCATAGAATGTAGAAACGTGTATGTAGAAACCAGATTTAGACAGAAATAAGCCTGTATACAATGAAAAATGAATATACACCCAAACAAACACAAATATTGTAATATTATAATATAATACAGTATGTCCAGCTATAAACATCAGTATTAACAGAGTATTAGTATTAAACATTCAGGTACCCTGTTGTGTTGGTGATAAATCTATCCATATATCTAAAAAAGGGTTAGATGTTGTTCAAAATGTTTGATTTTGAAAACATTTGTATTTTTTTTCATATACAGCAAATTACTCAAGCAGCATTTAAACAATAGTATGGATTATTTATTCCAAATGATTAGAAATTATTTCTTAGCTTTAACCATTAAATATTGGATTTTGCAATCTTTAAAAAATGTTGGTGACCTAAGGGCCTCCCATAAGACCTGCACGTACGTATACTGAGTGTTTTACTTGAGAATAGTGTAGTTGTTGAATCACTTTGAATTGAATTAACTGATGTCTCCAATTTACAGAACACGACTGAGCACAAGTATCCATTGAGATTGCTACCCCTAAATCTTCTTCATGCAGGGGCAGCGATATCCACACCCCCCAGGGTAAGCATTTTACCCATTACCAGAGTTCTTAGGTGCAAAACAGACTCTATCTTACCTTAGACTTTATCAACTAACACTCAACTCATAAAGCATCTACACATCTTTTTAGGCACTGTGATATCAGGGTATTTTATCTTAACACTCCTTTGCCTATTAACTACAGTGCTGTGAAAAAGTATTTGCTCCCTTACAGATTTCTTCTGTTTTTGCTTTATTGTCACACTTACATGTTTCAGATCATCAAACAATCACACAAAGATAACCTGAGTAAATACAAAAAGCAGTTTTTAAATGATGATTTCATTTATTAAGGGAAAAAAGCTATCCAAACCAACCTGGCCCTATGTGAAAAAGTAATTGCCCCCCCAACTGTGATTAACCACATGTTTGAAAGCTGAGTTCAATTTCACTAGCCACACCCAGGCCTGATTACTGCCAGAGCTGTAGAATCAAGAAATCACTTAAATAGACAACATGAAGTAGGCTGAAAGATCTCAAAATGCAACACATCATGCCCCGATCTAAAGCAAGTCAAGAACAGACAAGAAACATAGCCATTGACATCTATCAGTCTGGAAAGGGTTAAAAAGCCATTTCGTGACCTTAAGCTCAAACGCACTTGGGTTATGCAGCAGGACAATGATCCGAAGCACACCACCAAGTCCACCTCTGAATAGCTCAAAAAAAACAAAGTGAAGGTTTTGGAGTGACCTAGTCCAAGTCCGGACTTAAATCCGATTGAGATGCTGTGGCATGACTTTAAACAGGCCGTTCATGCTCGAAAACCCTCCAATGTGGCTGAATTAAAACAATTCTGCAAAGAAGAGTGGGCCAAAATTCCCCCACAGCGATGTGAAAGACTCATCACCAGTTATTGCAGACGCTTAATTGCAGTTGTTGCCGCCAAGGGTAAATGGTAAATGGTAAATGGTCTGTATTTTGTATAGCGCCTTTCTAGTTATTTCAACTACTCAAAGCGCTTTACATGACATCCTCATTCACCCATTCACACATCAATCATACAGGAGAAATGTAATTTGGAGGAGACTATTCTTTCATACTCATTCACACTCTGAAGCCATGCTTCAGTTTCAAGTTTTTCACATAGGGCCAGGTTGGTTTGGATAGCTTTTTTCCCTTAATAAATGAAATCATCATTTAAAAACTGCTTTTTGTATTTACTCAGGTTGTCTTTGTGTGATATTAAAATTTGTTTGATGATCTGAAACATGTAAGTGTGACAAAAAAGCAAAAACAGAAGAAATCTGTAAGGGGGCAAATACTTTTTCACAGCACTGTATGTAGTTAGACAACTTTTAGTAAGGTCTAACTTGTTTTGATTGGGATACCAAGAGAGATTCCATTATCTGCATAATGAGATATGCTGGTGTTTTCCACCTGACCTAAGTGGGCTGATACTGGGATGCTGCTTTATACTTATTGCTCAGGTACACTTGAAAAAGTAAAGGGGTTGGTGGAAAAAGGAGGCAATCCATCACCATTTGTCAGGACATAGGCAGTGGGGCATAGGTACAGCATCTCCACCCATGAAAGTCCTGACCAAAGGTCACCTTTCTTTATGACGCTAGATAGGCAGGGCAAGTGGGTGACTTGCCCTGCCTATCTAGCGTCATACAGTGTCATACAAATGCTTTATCTGTGTCCAACCTCTCAAGTGCTCTATTAAGCAGTCATCATTATTCTCTCAGTACAATGTTATCCAGATAAAAGCTATGTGAGAAAGGAGTGCCAAATGTACACCACAACGTATTCAAAATCTTTTACTGAAGTGAAAGAAGCAACACTACAATGAAGTCAATTTTCATTTTTACGTTGAATACACCCAGTGATTTAGTTAGAGTGTCAGACTCTTGTTCTCTGCTGACATCTGCTGCTATGAACACGACTGTGTTCTAGATATTAGGAGCCAGATGCAAAGTATGTGAAGACAAACAGAAAAACATGCATATGCATTCTTTTCTGCTTCTTTTCTATTACTTTGGATTTAACAAGTTTACTTGCTGCTAATGAGAGATAGTTTATAGAAATACACACCCAACACAACAATATTCACTTCAAGGAATTACCAAGATAAGAAACAAGGAAATACAAAGTTCTAAATATTCTGTTCGTATGCATTTATAGTGATGGAACTACAATTCAACACGGCAGTTCTTTTTTTCAGTAGCTTTATTTTCACTGTGATTGAAAATTTCATACATTCATGTACGGGTCATGCAATCCTGTGGTTTTCACACAGAATCCCAACAACACTAACGAGTCAGTACAGGTACAGTGTGTGACACACATCTGAATAGTTAACTAACTGTGACATGCAGCCTGGATTTAAGAAATACTGCTATCATGAGGAGTTTGCTGAGAACAATGAGCAGCTACAAGGACTATGATTACAATGGCATTTTCACACGTTTCTCTTACAGTTCCCATAGATCTCTATTATGGTACATTAACTACAAGCCAGCGGGTGTGCATTTCAGGTCCAGCACATCTCTGTGCAATAGCTATGCACATGATAATCCCATGATTATACCGTAGAAGAGAGACTATCAATTTGATTAATGAATGAAGGATAGCTCGGTCATGTCTAATGAAGGAGGGAAAGCTCATAATAAATTCAGATTGTATTTAAATGTGAGCATAGGTTTGACACTAATTCAGATGTTTCACGTTTAAACAGCTTCACAAAAGGATCCAACATTATGCTCTGGTATGCTTCAGCATTTTGTGAGTGTATATTATGGGTGAGTAGTTTTGTTGGCATGTTATCTAATGATCAAATGCTCTTTTATCCTGTCATCTTGCCAGTGAACTGATATTTTGTGACTTGTCACCAGACAGCAAGTGGTGGACATATCAATTCCTACATTTTCCTCTGCCTATCCAGGTGGTGGACCATATGTCCTTCTACCCAAACACTTCATTCAGAACTACCTACAGAATCTCAAAGCATTGCAAGTACAAACCTTTTGTATTTGTATATATTCATATTTTTGGTATCGTGTATATTTTGGATTTTGTGGATATTTTCACTCTTTCCTTCTTTGTACTGACTGTAACTGCTGCACAACATGTATCCGGATAAATACATCTCTATCTTATCTTAATGTGAATCAACTGATCAAGATTCAGTTCAAGTCTGAAAATATAACTCTGATTATATCATTGTGATGCCATCAGTCATCATGGCTCTAGTTTGGAGAATGGAACTTTAGGAGGGATTGTTTTATTATCATTACTGTTATATCATTATTCTTTGTGCCACTGAGTGTGCATTACCACTCCAGCATTATGGGAAATGTGGTATCTAGTGTTTATGGAACTTGACTCATACTAGTAGTCCTTAGAAGTCCACTAAGTTTTAATCTAAAAATAATAGGTCTCAAATACTAGAACCAACAATGAATGGACAATAGACAGCAGATCAGCTTCTGTAATATTCTTTTGTTAATGAATTCTGGAATGGCTTTAAAAGTAAAATATCATAAACACAATAAATAATTCTGTTTTATTTAACGACAAAGTCTTATTTCAACAGTCAAATATGTTTTAAGCAAGTAAGGTGTAAGATTATTGACAGGCAATATAGTACCAGGTTACATGTTGAATCTGCTTTCATTCTAATTGACACAATATGTGCATACGTTATTAGTGATGTGAATATATCCTACATTCTCTAACAGTGACCAAGATCTTTGCTCTCCCCCAGCTGTCTTAGTTCAGGGTGGAAGCAGAGATTCTGATCTGAATACTACTATTTTCATAACCACAACATACTGTACTGTAGGTCCAACAGTATACTGATACAGTATTCATGTCATGCCAGAAGTGAACTGACAACCTTTTGTTCACATATAAACTTATTGGGATATTTATTTTGACCAATTCTTTATTCTTTTTGTGATGTCAGACTGCTGCCATCAGCATATTTGTCATTACGGTGTCTTCTGACTTGATATAAGAGTCATTAAGCTAAATGGAAGATAACTGAGTTTTAATTATATTGACCGCCTACTGGAGTAGTTATTTCCCCAGTAGATATCCATATTTACACTCAAACTGACATGACATGACACCACAGGGACATGTGTCTGAGATTAGGGTTCTGTGGTCACAGCTTCTATCGGTTCCACCTGAGGTTCAGTGGGTGGGGTGGAGATGTCCTCCACCTGGTCTGAATCTGGTTCAGTCACAACTACAGCCACCTGTTGATAAACAGAGAGCAATAAAATGTGAACATGGCTTGCAGAAAATATCAGCTTATTTAATTGTAATTGAAGGATGTAGTCCCAGTAGTCCTGATTGGTGTGATTGAAATGACCTCTGCTGTGTTTGCTCTGTGAGAAAAAAAGAGAACAGTAGACAAAGTAGGACAGTCACTTTACAAGCATTGCCATTGTCCCCGATGCTACAGGGTGCCGGACTGGCTTCTCCTACGAGGAAACTGGTATTTGAATAAAGGGATTGCACAGGCTCAGGAGTGCAGCCAAATATATGGATCCAAGTCATTCTTGGTCCTCTCACTTTGACACACAGTGAATCAGCGAAATATCAAATGAAACAACTGAGGAAAGAACTTCAGAATGACTCAGTTAGGTGCCACTACACCGTGCACCTGCACAAAAATAGGGGTTTGCAATACCTCAGATGGCTCTGCTGCAGGTAGAGTAGTCTGCACAGCTGGAACAAGTGGGGGGCGAGTCTGTGGATAGACAGGTCTCTGGCTGGTAGCCTGCAGGACACATACACACAAGACATGCACACACAGACAAACACACACTCAATCACCTCTGGGGACAGTAATACATTCATTTCTTTACATTCAGTCTTCAGTAAGTAAGTCATTTTTTTGGGAAGGCCACAAATTTATTGGCACATCGTAGTGCAGCAGTCGGTGCACTAAGGCCCAAACAATGGTATATAACAATAAGTGGGATTAATCTGAAGACCAAACAGTAGAAAATCAACAATTAGGAGTTAGTGCATTTAAAAACACAATATCTTATATCTATAATATAAATACAGATATAAAAACAAACATTCAGCTGAACATGGAGAACATTTGGAATTATTTGTGATTACAATGTGTGAAAAAGGTAAATACTAACCCACAGCATATTAAACATAATGAAATTAAGCTACATATAAGTATGTCCCCAAACCTTATTAATGACATCAATAAAACTCAATATATCTTAATCAGGGGCTACAGAAAATAACTCTCTAAAATACAGTAGTCTGCCCAGATGACGTTGTGACCTGATGTGCTACATTAATCATACTCCTACAGTGTTTAGCTGCTTTTGCTCGTCACATATCATTAAATATTGTCAGCTAGCAGGTTAGCTGGTTAACATGATGCTTTTTATGGTAGGAGGAGAAGTGTGCTACTGTTGGTGTGATGATGGAGACACAGGGAAACATGACTTTATTTGCTGCATCAGATGTAGTCTTAAATGAAGAAATGCCAAATTGGCCGTGTGGAAAGTTCATTTCAGAAGGAGTGTTAATGGCCACACTTCAGAGCATCCACACCACTGGTCGTTTGGCAGTGGTATAATTCCTGCCGTTACTCTGACCCTGTCCATAACCACAACTTGTCTATACCCCAACCTTACCCGAAAATTAACCTAAGCTTAACAGGACAACTAATATAATAAGTAATAATTATATTATTACATCATGGGGACTAAAATAAACATGTATTTCGTGTGTTATGGGGGCATTATGTAACATATAAATACATGGTAACCAGCCATGGTACTGGAGCGTCCCAACAGGACCACACTTTAATGGCACTATTCAATTTGTATTTCTTTTAAAATATTTATATAAATAGGTGGTGGATTAGGTAAGCACGAAGACTGGAGAAGAACTAGGAAGTGTCTAGTATAGCCGCAGACTGATGTCATCAGTCATTTCCATGTGGGTTTTAGTAGCCAACCATACTATTTGCACTATTTGGTTATGTACACTGTCTTTTGTATTTGTATTTGACTTAACCAAAACAATGATCTTTTCCTAAACCTAACCAAGTAGCTTTGGTTCCTTAACCTTACTAAAATGCCACTGAAAAAGTCTACAAATATATATTTTTTTATCTTAGCTTTATTTAGTCAGGAAGTATGATTCAGATAAAGCTCTCTTTAACAAGAGACCTGAGAACAAGCAACACACAAAAACACACAAAACAAGACATTTACATAATACGCAATTACAGAATTACAAGAATTAAAGAGGTGGTTACATGAAACACTTACAAGAATCAGCAAAAACATCAGGTAGAAAGATTTAAAATCTCCAAGGGTGGTGAGTGACTCCAGTTTGAAGTTTGTTTATTTAAAATGTGCATTGTACCTGAAACCAGCTCTGCATTAGCTTAAATACTGAAGGAATTCCTTAAATTTGACAACAGCACCATCAGACAGGAATCTAGTGAGGACATTTTTGTCATATGGTTCATAGTCCAGTAAGAAGAAATCAAAGTTATCAGGTAATGGTCCGATAGAATAGAGTTTTGGGGGAAGACTGTTAGCTGTTCAGTTTCTACACCATATGTCAGAACAAGGTCAAGGGTGTGGTTAAAGCAGTGAGGGGCTCCATCAACAGTGAGATGAAAGCAGTGCTCAGACCATCATTACCATCGTCCACATGAATATCAAAGTCACCTACTATAATTACTTTATCTGCACTGAGGACTACATTTGATAGAAACTCTGAGAATTCAGTTATGAATTCAGAGTTTGGACCAGGAGGGCGGTACACTGTAACTAATAGGACTGGGTTTAGTGTTTTCCTGGTTGGATGTGAGAGACTAAGAACAAGGCTTTCAAATGAATTAGAGTTGAGTTTAGGTCTAGGTTTGATTAATAAGCCAAATGGCTGCAGCTCCACCTCCTCGTCCAGAGTCTGGAGGAATATGAGTATTAGTATGACTGGGGGGAGTGGCTTCATTAAGGCTAACATACTCTTCATGGTGCAGTCAGGTTTCTGTCAGACACAATAAATCAATATGATGGTGTGATATCAGATCATTTACTAAAACAGCTTTGGATGGCAGAGATCTGATGTTTAAAAGTCCACATTCAACTCTGCTGTCCTGTTGGACAGTGGAGATATTAACTTTGATTAGGTTTTTCTGCAGAATTACTCACCCTTCATCTGACCTACCATCTATGATTTATCAACACCTGTCTAATTTAGTTTACCATGTATCCAAAGCACGTAATGAACTTACCTTAGTCACTTTACATCATCTATTGAACTACCCCATTCACTACTCTCTAATGTAATCGATTTACCCCGGCACTATCTGTACTCACAGTCACTGTTCATCAGAAGTGTGTCTGTGTGATAGAAGTCATAAGTCATATCAGAACTCACCCGGGTTCCACCAGCAGCCAGAACACTGAGCCCAAACAGCATGGCAGTGATACAGATCAGCAGCTCCAGCACCAGGAAGATCACCAGCGTCCCCAGGATCCCGTCAATCAACAGCTAGTCAGAAAAATCCAAGAGTGTGTATGGTGAGAATAAAGGAACACTGTGTGAACTGAAAAAAGGTGTTTCTTGCTGTGACACTGGTGATTCCATGAAACAACAGAAATGTAAGTTTCAATTAAAGACATTTCTGTCCTCTACATGCACTCTAGAAGACAACACAACGTAACCTGACCAATGTATTACTTATAACAGTAGTTAATCACTTACTTTACACTTTTGCTCGATCAGCCCGGTGCATTTCCTGAAACAATGTTGCTGCAGCAGTAAAGACAAAGAAACATGGAGTCTGCTTTTTCATAACATGTAGTGTCAACTATGAATTCATGTGGTTCTACTTAGGGAAATGTGCAGTCATACATCAGTGATGCTTCTGTGAATCAACCAGCCTGTCACTTCTACTGCATGAAATCTCCATTCATGGGGGACTTGATTCAGTCACACATTAAGGATTGTTAAGTCTGTTTTTCACACGCCTCTCTAGATCTATAATGTAGCTCAATAACTTAGTAATGGCTCCCCTCATTAATAATTTATTTTTCTACAAATACTCAGTAATGCAACATCTGTGGTCAAAGAAAGAAAGTCCAAACGCCATCATCCTTTCTTTGTATCTGTGAGCTATGGGCCATGCACCCAAAAGACCAGACCTTATCACTCAAGTTCCTAGCTAAGTTTTACACTTAGTTTATGATCTAGTTACAAAATGGAAGAAATATACAGGCGACACTACCATCGCCATGGGTGACATCGTGCTCGTAACACTAATCTGTGCCAGTGAATGTGAAACAGAATAATCAGTATGCGGTAGAGCAAGATTCAAATTAATTAATTATGAATGGCCATGAAATATCCATCCATCCATCCATCCATCATCTGGTCCCAGCTGACTTCAGGCGCGAGACGGGGTCACCCTGGACTGGTCACCAGCCAACCACAGGGCCACCACACAGAGACAGACAGACAACCACTCACACCTACGGGCAATTTAGAGTCACCAGTGAACCTAACCTGCATGTCCTTGGACTGTGGGAGGGAGCCGGAGAACCCGGAAAAAACCCATGCAAGTACAGGGAGACTCAACAGTGTCAGAGGCAACAGTGCTGACCACCGTGCTGCGCTGGCCGTGAAACAGCTACACTTATTCATTCAATGCAGTTAGTTTTAGTTGTAAGCAGTTGTAGTTATTATTGTAAGTCATTCATGGAAACTTAATAAACTGCAGAGAAAAGCAGAATGTTTTTAAAGTTTAATGAGCAATTATGCTGAGTGATATTTAAAGTTAATGAGCTGTGGAGCACAACAATAATCCGGGCAGAGCACTGAAGTCTTGCTTGTATTGGATGGCTCATTCATGTCACTGAATGACTATATTGACATGCAAGTGTTCAAAGCAGCCATCATAACCTGACAATTCTCATTGTTAATCGCTGACATCTTCATGCCAACAGTTTTAAGCTGCAGCTCCTTTCACTACCCCACCCTCCATGTGCTACCATCTAACTCTGATTTAATGTCCATATTTGCAATTTTTGAGGGGGATTGTTTTTCCCAGCAGGGTCATCGATACTGTGCACATTCTTTAAGAGCCCCCTCTTATGCAGTTAAGAGTTCTATCTGCTCTATCTGCATAACCATAGTTAATTCCTTCATGTACATGTCCCTGACTGAACCGCATAAATGCATTTTCCCCAGAGGACAAGTATCAGAGAGTCTCTGGTCTTATTGGATCCTTCTTAGGTCCTTCACCATTAAAATACCTGTAATCTCGTCATAATTAGCATTTTTGAGTGTTGAGCCAATGTGTTTTGTGAGCTTACAGAGATGTTGACCTTTGACCTAATTAGCTCATTCTTGAGTCAAAGTAGACATTTGTGCAAAATTTGTAGACAAAAGGCATTCTTGAGATATCAAGAATGGATAACTTGAAAATATAATGCCTCTGGCCACGGCTGTTACTGGCGCTGAGGCATAAAAATATCTCCATTCATTTCATGAACCTCCCAAAGACCATCTGCAATATCTGCAGAAGAATTTCAAATAAACTGCTGCTGAGGGTTACTTACAGTGTCCTCCATAACGTGTGGGATAGAGGCACAACTTTTGTTATTTTACTGAAACATACTCAAATCACAGTTACATAATTTGTGAATTTCCCCCTATGAAGGATCAATAAAGTCTATTAAGTGTATCTAATGAATATGAGCTTACAGTGCAGCTTAAATTTCACATCCACAGTTGAGGAAGGATTTAGGAATTACAGCTCTTTCGTGTAGCCTGTCATTTTCAAGTCAAAGAGAAGACTTCACGAGTGCACATACAGATAATAACCACAAGACGCATACTATTATCAACCACTGATACCATTGATAACCTCTGATGGCCTGTTTCACTTGAACTGAGCATCTTTGACTACATGTTGTGGGTTCACAGCAAAAATCCCAAAATAGTAGGGCTGGACTAGACTTAACTACAAACCACCTGAAAAAGCGAGCCCAGTTCTGGAACAGCATCTGTTGGACAGATGGAACTAACCAACCTGTACCAGAATGATGGGAAGAAAAAAATATGGAGATGTCCTGGAAGAGGTCATGAGCTGAAGCATGACCATCGAGGCAGCGTGATGCATGGGTGTGCATGGCTTCCACCAGCACTGGGTAGCTAGTGTTTATTGATGTGACAGAAGACAGAAGCAGCATGATGAATTCTGAGCTACACAGAGCGATCACTTCTGCTCAGGTTCAACCCAGTGCCTCAAATCTAATTAAAAGGCACTTCACACTGCAACAGTGTGCAACACACTGCATTTATGGTGGCCTTGGCCACCATTGGCCACCCCCTGGCTCCACCCCTGCCTGAGACCAAAAAGTTGAATGTTCTTGAAGGCCTGAGTCAATCACCTGACCTGAATGCAACAGAGCAAAATTTAAGGCAAAAGTCCCCAAAACAAGGCAGAACTGAAGACAGCTGCAGTACAGGCATTAAAGGTGCACTGAAAGCACAAACTATTTCTTTTATTTCAAATCCTTTCTGGTGGAGCACAGAGCCAATTTAACAAAGTTTGTGTCTCTATCCCAAACACTATAGAGGGCACTGAAACATCTAAACATGTTTCTAGTTTGATTAAAACAAATTGCCACAGTGAAACCAGAGAGGGGTTCAGTTTGGTTTGAGAATATATTTCTGTCCTGCAAACATTGTTTCAGTCTTGCACCAGGCAAGACTCATATCTCCCCAAAACAATACAGCAAATTCAAACACACACACATGAACTTTTGCCCAAAATGGAATATTCTAGCAGCAATTTTGTGAAGTTGTTTTTGTTACTGTACAGTTCTTGCAGTAACTATTCAAGTTCACCTTGATATGATTCAGAGATGTGCTGTGGATGTTCAGGCTGATGACCAGCCACAGAGCCCGACAGACGTGCGACATGTTTACAGCAGAAAAGCTCTTAAGATACGACTGTTCTGTCTGCCATAGACAGTTTTCTGATTATCAAAACCTTAAATCTAAAGAATCTAATATGGTGCTCTGTTCTCTCTGTGTGGACTTTTAAATGAATACTGTACCACAGCGTGAAGCTCCAGTTTACGGCAGTGTTCACAGTGATAAGAGTCCTGGCGGTAGGGGAGGTGTTTGGACATCAGACCCAGGGCAGCAGTGGCAAAAGCAGCACTGATGAGATGTAGCACCAGGACACATTTCACCTGCAAAAGAAAACCCACGCATTAAGGTACCAGGCACAGTAAGGTAATAACACAAACCTGATTGTTTGTACCTTACATCTTACACAAATAACTACATAAATAATATTTTTAAAATAATTTTACACAATGCAACCGCTCACCAACTCACCATTTAACAGAAGTGTGTGGTTCCCTACTGACATCCATCAGCCTCCAGACAAACTAACTTTTACCTCAAGCTGCTGGCCCTAATCTGAGGAGCAACACTTGCCAGTGTCACCAGTACCTTACCACGGACACTAGCAGCCTCTGTGTTACTGTGTTTTATATGATGGAAGGGTCCTAGAAACTGCTACTGAATGAATCACGCTGATTGTGTGTGAACAGTGATCTTTATCTAGTACAAGTAATTTACTCAAGTACTGTTAGTACAATTTTGAGGAACTTGTACTCATCTTGAGTCTTTTCTTCTCATATCTGTTTCTACTTCTAGCCCTTACACTTCAAAGGAAATATCTTAATACTTTACTTTACTATATTTGTCTAACAGCTTATTGCACACTAAACATATGAAACTGTACACCTGGTGTCACAGGTATGCAGTATAATGAGGACATTTTCCTCATTATACTGCATACTTTCATTTAAGTTACATTTTAAGGGCAGCACTTTACTATTTTATGGTGTGGTATTAGTACTTTCACTTAAGTTAAGGATCTGAATACATCCTTCACCACTGTATGCATCATTAGTATGAATTACCTGAGACAGTCCAAACTGGAACACAAAGGCTCTGGTTTGATTCATACTCACCCAGAACAGAGTAGGTTTCCTCCCACTGTGGACCAACACTGAACCAGACAAGGTCACCTGGTGGGTTACAACATGGTGAACTTAAGGAAGGTTTTATTACGAAATATTCAAGTCCATCAGGTATAGGTGAATGAAGTGCTGAGAAAAATATGAAAGAATTAAAACACATGATTAACAAAGTGTTCCATTCAGAGCCCCCGAACTCACCTGTATGACAACAATCAGGAAGAGGGCCACATCTCCTGTGAAGTGGACCTCATGGATCTGTAGCACAGAGGCACTCAGACAAAGAATCAAAGCCCCAATAACGATCTGAATCGCCTGTGGTGGTGGTGGTGGTGGGGGGGGCGGGGTTTAAGAGCAGGTAGAAGAAGTGATCATCACCACTGATGCATTCAGAATAGAGGAAAATGCAAAATATGCACAAAATCCCAACTCCAGGCCAATATTTCCATGCATTAAGTACCCCCTAGGCAGGGGCACACTATAGTAGGATGTACGTTTGCTTATATATGTGAGCTTGTATCACTCTGAATATTGTATGTGGTCTAGAAATGCTTCTCACCCCCAAAGTCTTGGGCTCCATCTTGAGGTGAGACTGCAGTTGGCCCGAGGAGAGGGTCTCCACTGCAGGCATCGGGTCCTTGTCATTATGAGCCATGGTGCTGATGGAGAAATGAGGATTCAGTCAAGGACAATGAGCAGCTAAAGCAACTCTCAAACAGCTTCATGAGGTAACCACTTGGATGGTTCTCAGTTAACACGTGTGCCTTAAGAGGTCAAGAGATAATTTGTGGACTTCTTAATGTGTTTGAGAGCATCAGTTGTGTTGTGCAGAGGTAGGGTTGGTGCACAGTTCTATACAGTGAACAGTCTTATTCCACTACTCTTCTAATCCATATTATGGTAAGAACCACTCAGCTAAGTAAAGAGAGACGACAGTCCATCATTACTTTAAGATTGAAGGTCAGTCGATCCAGGAAATGTCAAGAACTTTGAATGTTTCCTCAAGTGCAGTCGTGAAAACCATCAAATGCTCTGATGAAACTGGCTCTCATGAGGACCCCCCAGGAAAGGAAGACTAAGAGTCTCAAAAACCGCAAATTAACATCACCTCAGATCAGAGCCACATAAATGCTTCAGAGTTCAGGTAGCAGACACATCAAAAAGCACATTAAAGCACGTTTGTTAGGCCTCAAGGATACAAGCCTGGTTCTGCTGGGGGAGTGACTATGTGTGTGTGTGTGTGTGGGGGGACTGTCACCTTTCTCATCATTCAAACTACTCCGAGTTCTTTTCTATCACATCCTCATGCACACATCATTCATCCAGGAGGAATCTAAGCTGGAGGAGACTGTTCTTTCACACACAGTCACACTGGAGCTGCTTCAGGAGCAGGATGGGGTTCAGGGTCTCACCCAAGGACACGGTGTGTGTGAGCTTGTATGTTTCAGCATTATTCGCTGCACCGACTGCACTGCACTGATCGGACAGTAAACAGCATGCATGTGTCTCATGAGTCAAAGTATCTAGGCTCACTTTCAGCCCTGAGTCAACAAAACCAGGGACTTTTGCTTCTTTCTAATAAATCCACCATCAGGGTCCATCATGGCTGAGAGCTGTATAAATATTAATGTGCTGACTTGCAGAATATTCCATTCTAGACTGCAGCAGCAAAAGTACAATTCACATCCATGTCTACATGGAGCCACACAGACCCCATCCTGCAGCACAGAGCTGAGCTGAGCTGATGGGCCCGCAGTGGGATGTGGCACCGCTCCAGGACTCCGGCCGCTCCCTTGCATCCCTGCATCCCTGC
Source organism: Pempheris klunzingeri (assembly GCF_042242105.1). Classification (NCBI taxonomy): domain Eukaryota; kingdom Metazoa; phylum Chordata; class Actinopteri; order Acropomatiformes; family Pempheridae; genus Pempheris; species Pempheris klunzingeri. Next base: position 18,165,027 of record NC_092027.1, read on the forward strand.
ATCCCCGCATCACTGGATGTTTCTGAGGGCTGTCCTGACTTTTCCTCTCAGCTGTGTGTGTCACTGCAAACCTCTTACGTGCCGAGCCCCCGCTTCGCATTCTCTGCGCCGTTTTCAGTAACACTTCGTCCTGTCCAGGTCAGCTGACCGACTTTCTGCTGCGGGACGGAATGCGGTGAACGGATGCTCTTACCTCCGCTGTGCTCCGTCTCCTCCGGGCTGCTCAGGGACGGTGCTGAGATAGTGTCGGTGCTGCGTGTCTACTCCGCAGTCTGCAGCAGGGTGTGTTCCACAGCTGCAGCACACTCATGCAGCCACTAGTTCCTACACTTGCTGTCCGATGCAGTTCGTCTGCAGGACTGCGGGGGGGGGGGGGGGGGCTCTTCTAAACGCACCTGGGCCAAAAAACGAGAGGGGGGAGACAGTTTTAGGGCACCAGTCACATTTTTGAGGGGCTGATTACTTTTGGCATATTTTCCTTGCTGGGGGTGCACAGGCCTCAGGAGTGGCCAAACTTAATATTTCATGTGGGTATATTTGTGGGAAATTAGCTCTATGGCGCCCCCTGGAAAAAGTCACAGCCCTGCCAACAAATCTTACATAGATGTATGAAATCCGATCAGGATATGTATCATATCCAGACTTTAAAAAGTCCTTAGAGCCAGATCCTAACTGCAAACTGAAGACAAGTATGGGCAGTGATGTAATTCAGCAGAATTTGCATAATTGCTATCTAAATATTAAAATCACAATCACTATGATCAATGAACACAATTCTTATGTGAAATACTGGGTTTTGTGTGTATTGTTACTCTATACAGAATTACTGACTCACTAATTATTTCCCCAATTTCTCATGCTGGATAAGAGTCATGGTTTTACATACATCTACATGTCCAGATTGAGTCATAGGAAATGCTAAATGGTCTGTAATTGTTTAGCACCTTTGTAGTCATTTCGAGTACTCAAAGTGCATCCTCATTCACCCATTCACCCATCATTCAATCAGGAGGAATCTAAGCTGGAGGAGACTATTCTTTCACACACATTCACACACTGAAGCTGCTTCAGGAGCAAGTTGGTGTTCAGTGTTTTGCCCAAAGATACTTGGACATGCTGACTTAGACACAAGCAACAGCACAGCAACAGCTATTGACAACAGGAAGTCATCATTGTGTGACAACATGAAATGTACATGCTGTGGTCTCCACATGATGCACAGCAATATGATGTATATAAAGCGTGGGCGAGAAAATTAGAGCCGTGTTGATCAACCTCCAGTAGCACGCATCACAGCTGGCAGGACTCTCCAACGCACTCAGGGGCCGAGGGCCTATTCAACGATGCTTGCAGCTTCATTTATTTGCATTTCAAATAAAGTCAGAATGTCAAGAATAAATTCAAAGTTGAATAAAGATTCTCAACATTTCCTCTTGATTTAATTATTTCTCAGTGGCAGTACTAACTAGACAGTAAGTTAGGTGTGCATCAGAATGTAACCGACAACAATAATAATAATAATGATAAATAATAATAATAATAATATACAACAACATGTACACACAGAGTGAGGAGCTGAATCATATAATAATAATAATGATAATAATAATAATAGTAATAACATACAACAACATGTACACTCAGAGTGAGGAGTTGTATAGATTAATGGCCACAGGCAGGAATGATTTCCTGTGGCGCTCTGTAGTGCATCGTGGTACAATTAGTCTGGCACTGAAAGAACTCCTATATCTAACCAGCACTTCATGGAGTGGGTTGGACACATTGTCCAAAATAGCTCCCACTTTGTGAAGCATTAAAGTCTGTTACCAGCTGACATCATGGTCTCTCTTCTTCTTTGTAATGCTTTAGAACCCAAACAGCTGTGTGTGGTGTTTGCTGGCACAGAAAATAAATAACAATCTGAATGGCAGCGTGAAATGGCCATAAGACTTGAGACTTGAGTTTTGACAGTGAGGTTGCTTTTGTATCAATCAATCAATCAATCGATCGATCAATCTTTATTTATATAGCACCAATTCATAACAGCGTTATCTCAAGACTCTTTCCATAAAGAGCAGGTCTAGACCAAACTCTTTAATTAGAGAGAGACCCAATGATTCAGGAATTCAACATTAAGGATTCAAGAATCCCCACATGAGCAGCATCAGATATTAGATTATTCAATTCAATTCAATTCAATTTATTTTGTATAGCCCAATATCACAACAGAGTGTCTCATAGTGCTTTACAAAGTTCACTGAAATAAACAAGTGTATATTAGGACACAGTGGCAGGAAGAACTCCCCTTTAACAGGAAGAAACCTGGAACAGAACCAGGCTCAGAGGGGGGGGGGGGCTTTCTGTCGGGGTCTGTGTTGGGTGGAGGTTGGACAGAGAGAGAGAGAGAGAGAGAGAGACAGAGAGAGACAGAGAGAGACAGAGAGAGACAAAATAAACAGCAACCAATATACTAACAGCAACTATAGTGATAGTTGATAGATCTGATAACTAATAATTAGCATTATGGTAACACTGAAAAACATGACGAATAACAGGACTAATATCAGTAAAAAGATCCTCAGCAGTGATTCATGAAGCCAGAGAACCACAGCAGGAGAACCAGGACCAGGATCCACAGGAACCTGAGAGATGAGAAAAGCACAGAAAGGCTCTGGGGAAGATACCAAGTTAGTAACAGACATTAAAGAGACATGAAGCAGAAGGATGGAGAGTAAGAGGAGGAGAGGAGCCCAGTGCATATTAATTTAACCAGGAGAATCCCATTGAGATTATGAACCTCTTTTTCAAGGGAGTCCTGGCCAAGATAGGTGGCAGCAAATACAAAACACACTTACAAAATGACACAGTTAAAACACAAGCAAAAGACAACTAAAAAGAAAAAAGATTACATTTACAAGCAGATTGTGAAAAACAAGTGCATATTGTGGAGTCGGCCTCAAAAACTCTCAGTTTGGATTTAAAAGCGCTCTATGAGATTATCTCAGTTATAGTTTCCATTTTTTCTGCATCATATTCCATGCAAAAGGTGCAGAGTGGACAAAAGCCTTTTTACCCAATTCAGTACGTGGATATGGAACAGAGAGCAAGAAATTATCTTGTGAACAGAAAAAGTAAGGATCAGCACTTCTCTGTGCACTTAAGGTTCAAATGTAGGAAGGCAGTCGTCCGAGTATTGTCTTATATATGAAAGTATACCACGTTGACGCTTTACAATTAGTAATGAAGCTCAGAGAAGCATGGTAAACAGTGTCAACCAATTGAAGACATTGAGCAGAAGCATTCACATATAGAAGATCTCCATAATCCAACACAAACAAAAAAGTTGCAGCAAAAAGAAAAACACAACTTGTTTCAAAAATAAAAACCCAATTTTAGCCTCTGTTTCTTCACAAGTTTCTCCACATGCAGCTTAAAAGTGAGGGAGTCATCAATTAAGACACCCAGGTATTTATTATATGTGAACCACTATTTTATTTCCCTCGAGAGTGGACACTGAGGGGATCATTTGTGGTCACTTCCTAGAATTGGAAAACAACATTAGCTTAGTCTTGTCTGCATTGAGAACACGTTTCAGGTGAAGTAATGAATGCTGGACAGCAACAAAGGCATTTCTGCAGGGATTCAATGGCCTGAACAAGAGTTGATCCACAGCAGTAAATAATGACTAAGAGGGGACCTAAAACAGAACCCTGCGGCACCCCCTTGTGGACAGTAATAAATTCAGAACACAGATCATCATATTTAATGCACTGAGTCCTATTACTGAGATCATTTGTAAACCAAGCGACTGCGTGCTCCGAGAGTCCCGAATGAAGGAGTCTAAGTTTTAAAATATCATGATCAACAGTGTCAAACGCTTTCGACAAATCAATAAAAAGTGATGCACAATGTTGTTTCTTGTCAAGTGCAACAATAATGTCATTTACCACCTTCATTGCAGCTGTGATGGTACTATGTTTTTTTCCGAAAGCCTGATTGATATTTCGATACGATGGCATTGGAATATAAAAACTTGTTTACTTGCTCACTCACAAGAGCTTCAAGAATTTTGGCCAGCACTGATAGATTAGATATTGGTCTATAATTAGTTAAAATCGCTGGGTCACCCCCTTTTAATAAAGGGAGAACAAAAGCTGATTTCCATACAGACGGAATTTCATTTTTTTCCACTATGAGGTTAAAAAGGATTGTAAGAGGCTCTGCAACAAAATCAGCAGCCCGTTTCAAAAAATAAGGATCTATTAAATCAGGTACAGAAGATTTTCTATGATCTAAAGCTTTAAGGGCTTTATGAACTTCCTGAACGGAGAAAGGCACAAAATTGAAAGGCTCACCAGTGTACATTGGGAGGTCTGTGCAGGGAGTCAAACAAAGAGCCACAAGATATAAAATGCTTGTTAAAACAAGTGAATACCTCCATTCTATCATAGACATGAACAGAATCCTTTAAAACATAGGTAGTTAAAGTCTGAGAGCTTTTACTCACGGAAAGAGAATTAATAACCTTCCAAAATGTCTGTGGATTATTTAGGTTCTCACTGGTGACAGACAAATAATATTCTGATTTGGCTTTCTTAATAAAAGAAGAGCATTTGTTTCTTAGTTGTTTGAAAACAGACCAATCAGTGGTAGAGTCTGTTTTCATTGCCTTGGCTCAAACCAGGTTACGCTCATGAATAGTATCTGCCAGCTCTGGGGAGAACCAGGGGTTTTCTCACCCCTTTACCCTGGATCTCCTTAATGGGGCATGTTTATTTACAATTTGCATAAAACCTTCCCTAAAGAATGTCCAAGCTATCTCTACATCAGGGATCAATCCTATTTTCTTCCAATCAATATTAGACAAATCGTGATGATAGGCTTGTTCATTAAAGTGTTTAAGATTCCTCTTATAAATAATGCAAGGTTTAGATTTGGGCACCTTAGTGTTTCTAATAGCAGCAACAACACAGTGGTCACTTAAGTCATTGCAAAAGACACCCAGAGATGAGAATTTATGAGGAACATTCGTCAGAATCATATCAATCAAGGTGGACTGGGAGTCCCCCAGCAGTCTGAGCCTACAGCAGCATAACTAGGGGCTGGTCCAAGGCCTGATCCAGCCCTAAACTATAGGCTTTATCACAAAGGAAGGTTTTTAGTCTATTCTTAAATGTAGAGAGGGTGTCTGCCCCCCAACCCAAACTGGAAGGAGATTCCACAGGAGAGGAGCCTGATAGCTGAAAGCTCTGGCTCCATCACTACTTTAGAGGACTTTAGGAACCACCAATAGGCCTGCATTCTGGGAGCACAGTGCTCTAGTGGGGTAGTATGGTACTATGAGCTCTTTAAGATATGATGGAGCCTGACCATTAAGAACCTTGTAGGTGAGGAGGTGAGGATTCTAGATTTTACTGGAAGCCAATGAAGAGAAGCACCATAACTTCAGTTTTGTCTGAGTTTAGCAGCAGATCAGTCATCCTGAACTTATTTTCTTTGTATTGAGCAACAGCTGTTTGGTATGTTAGTTGTTGTTCAACAAGAGGTTGATAGACTGTCTAGAAACGACTGTCAGCCTGTTGGGCGGCTGTGGCTCAGAGGTAGAGTGGGTTGTCCATCAATCAGGAGATCGGCATGTCAACATGTCGAAGTGTCCTTGGGCAAGACACTGAACCAACCTGCTCCTGAAGCAGCTTCAGTGTGTGAATGTGTCTGAAAGAACAGTCTCCAAGTTAGATTCCTCCTGAATGAATGAGGATGTGATGTAAAAGCACTTTGAGTAGACTAGAAAGGCTCTATACAAACACAGAGCATTTACCATTTATTGTTGTTGGTAACTTACATGCCAATAGCTTCAAAGTACAGTAATAATATGTGTTAGTCTTTGGTTAGTGTTAAAACATACAGTGGTACTTTGAACTGTTTGCTATAGTTCAACAGCCTCCCGCCAGACGATCTCTGTGCTGCCAGATCTTGTGAGATGTCTCCTGTCTCAGAATGTTTTGAGTGTAGACGTGTATTGTAGAAGTGTCGCAGAATGTTCAGAAGATGTGTGCCTTGTGAAAAATGGGACCAGTGTTTACTGTGGTGACTGTGGGGTGAAAGAGCCGTTCATAATCTGTGGTCACGTTCACTTCTCCCATTGGACTGAATCCACTCACTTTGTATTTGTATTGCAACAAAAAGTCCCCTATGGCCCAAAAATGATTTTCTCCATAGGAATAAAAGTGAAGTCTTGTATAGACAGTGTATAAAAGAAGCCAACTTTTATTCTTTCTATTGCATAATTTTAGCTGTGTGTTTCACTTTTGTAAAACTTTTCCAATGTCCAGAATATTTTTTATACACTGTTGCCCATAAAGTTGGAATAATTGTTCAATACCCCCAATTTTGTTAAAGCCTGAATACACAGTTCATTGTGGTTTAAGTTTCACTTGTGATATGTTTGGGGGAGTTTGATCAATAAAGTTGAGAAGATATACACTTTATTTATCAAGAATAAATCACATTGTCACAATCATTTCATGAGAAGATGTAAAAAATATTTGATTCCAACTTTATGGGCAACAGTGTATTTACATTTGTCATATATTTTTCTAGATTGATCTGACCTGGAACACTGGAAAACACAAGATTTACATTCAGTGCATCTGTAAAATCTATGAAATACAGATTGTAATGTTAATGTTAAAATGCTAATGAAGTGAAATTGCTGTACATTGCTGTAGCACTGTAGAAAGTTATCCAATTCTCCCTCACTTCCTCACACTTTACACTTGAGGGGGAGCTGACAGAAGAGTTTTGGCATTTAACTGAACTCCTTGTATTTATATATTTCACTAAACTATACAGAGAAGTGTGCCCTCTGCATTCGACTCACTCCAAACTTTGTTGGAGCAGTGGGAAGCCACAGCGTCTTCGGTCAAAGTAAATGTTAAGCATATTATATTACCAGTGTTTGAACACATCTTCTCATTCAATCATTTTTATTATTTTCTACTTTGTAGATTAATATTGAAGACATCCAATTGGAATTATGTAGTAAACAAAGAAGTATTTTAAAATTCTAAAGAGTAGCCACTTTTTGCTTTGCTGACAGTTTGGCCCACTCTTGGGTAAAGGGTGTGGAAAGCTGTCAGCAAAGCAAAAGGTGGCTACTTTACATACTCTACATTACTTTTTTGTAATATGATACATATGTAATACATAACACGTGTTCCTTCATAGTTTTGATGTCTTCAATGTTAATCTACGATGTAGTAGAGAATAAAAATGAGGGGAAAAAAACATTGAATGAGAAGGTGTGTCCAAACTGGTACTTTATGTTGATCTCACATTGGAAACAGGCTTCTCTTTTTAGCCAAAGCCAACTCACTGAGCTCTCTGTACACTTCTTTTGTCTTGTTGTGACAGCTGTGTTCAGTTTGATGTTGATCTTTCACAGTTCACAACTTGAAGGAGGCTGCAGCTGGTGAGAGTGTGTCCACTTTTCACATCACTTTCACATGTCATAAAAGTCAGGGCTATTGTGTTGACCTTCATCTTTCATAGATAGATAAGTTATTAAACAGTGCTATGGCAGAAAAGATTTTCTGCATCTGTCCTAATCAGGACATTATCCTGCATTATTGATTACTGTTTTACTGACACACAACTTCTCATACGCACTTGGCACCTATTGTTCTTTTTCCCAATAAGCTGCAACTGTTAAAACATTCAGAAATATTTCAGCAAAAGGAAAATATTAGTTCCAAAGACTGTGCAACTAAACAAACGTGCTGACAGTGAGAAACACAAAGCAGGACAGTTGGATGAGACAGAGAGGTACCAGTGGGCCATGAATCTTAATAAAATCTGTTACATATTGTAAAGGATCAGTCAAACATTTTGGGAAATCCTTGTGTGCTGTCTTAACCATTGATTAGATCAGAGGGTGAATCCTCCGGTTTCCTCTTTAAAATGTGAAAAGACATAACTGTTGTATTTGGAAGGTGTATCTTTCAATTATTGTCAATTACCATTGTTCGTTCACATTGAACTTATGTGCAATTAGATATGCATACAATTGATGTAGAATTCATAGGTTTGGAGACTGCCAAGGTCTAAAGGGAGGCAAATGTTTTCAAGCGACTGTAACATGACTTTACCAAACAGTTCTGTAAATGAAATGTGTTTTGTGGCCTCACACATCCTACATTAACACATCAGCATGTATCTTGAGTAGATCTGCAGGCTTATCAGTGTCCAGCTACATATGTTTCAGCACACTGCACACAAGATTAGTCTAATGCTGCACATCACTGCACTATAGGCCAAACATCGTGCACTGTGAGTAGCAGCAAGGTTTTAGAAGTTGCAGCTGTCTTACTGATTTTTAAAAGCAAGTCAAACATTGTGACACATCAAACAGAGCCGTATGGATTCAGAACTGAGCCACTTTTTCTACCATTCCATACAGTAAGAGCGTCTCACAGAGACGTACCTGCCTTTCATGAAATATCCTAGCAGTCATCATACCAGTTTTTAGCATGTGTTGCTTCAGGACTGCAGCTAGAGAAAAACACCTTCAAAACCTAACACAACATTTCATTTTTATATCAGAGCATCAACTATACCAGGATTTCTTTGACAAATGTACGACAATCAGGAGAAACTTATTTTAGCGTCAAAGAAATATTGACAGTGTATGCTGACAGAAGATATAGTTTTTGGTGGCTAGACTCATAATATTAAAGGGTGGAGAGATGCATGATGTGTAGACACTAGTGGTGGTGATGAAGAGGTGAAGGTGAGTGCTGTGATCTTGATGAATGAGGAACAGACTTCACCCCTGGGAGCTTACTGTAATGAGAACTGCAGGTCAATGGGGGTGTAGAGTTGCATAGATTTGCCTGAAATGATAACTGGCAGCAAGAACAGACAGAACAGCTTTAAACTTTAAAAGCAATAAGGTGTTTGGCTAATTAGGCTCAAGGCAAGAATATGATTAGTTTAAGTGAAAGAGTGAAAAGCCCACAGTCAGCTGATGAGCTGAAAGTAAGAAGAGAGTGAGTGAGAGAGGGGAGAGAGACTGAATAATGAATGAGCATTAAATACACAGTCTACCTGGTTGAAATCCAGCTAAGCTTTATTACAAAATCGTAGCATGGCCAGGATAAATGAATGGAAAAATACACCTGGTATAGTGATTTAAAGATATGTAAACACTTTAGAGAGGACCACTGCAGTCAATAACTGAGGTTTTAGCAGAACACTTTTGAAATCTGAAAGATTTGAGTCAAAGATCTGTTGGTAAAACCATTAAAGCAAATGCACAAAAGTACTGAATGGTTTTCCCAATGATAGATTAAATAACAGAACATAACACATTTGTTTGATGGCATGATAGACAACTTAATTCTAGGTTTTAAAAAACAAAAAGTGGAACACTGGGATAGATGTCCATCATACTGCCATGCACCTCAATGAAAAAATGACAGTATCCAAAACACAGTGGAAAAGTCTAATACAAGGGCAACATTAAGCAGGGCCTTTATTAATGAATTACTCAGAGAAAAGCATCTCTTGTCATTTGAAAACACTGATTTTCCACAGACATGTTAAAGCTTTCAGTCAGGTTTCTCAACCAACTAAAGTCAACCCTCTCCAGTTACTTAGCAACCTTCCTGAGCCTGTGCAGACTTCCCAAAGGGGGTGATATGACACAGCAACAGTTAGATGAAAAGCTAAATGTGTTTTTCAGAACAACAAACATTCAGGACTTACCTGCACCACAGACTCCTACAACACTCATAAGGGCATCATGAAGTACAGAGTACAGCAGCAGTGACTTGGGTTGCTTGTGACAGTGTCTCTAGACACTGTTATATACCAAGACTCATCTTTGTGCCACACATGTTCATCAGTGCACCCAACTCCAGATGAGATATTTTCAAAACTCAAATTGGTGTCCCCTGATAAACACGATCACACACTCAGTGTATTCTTTTACACATGCAGCAGGTCTGCTGTGTCGTGATGTACATGATAGATATGAATGTGAATTATCTCGTCATGTTTCCCCTTTAACAGTTAAAGAAACAGCTGCACATCCATTTAAACCGATATCTTCCGTTGGTATTGTGAACAGATCTGTCAAACCAAAGGTACACTATTTCTCGTCGGATGCACAGGATGTTTAGCCTCACAGAAACTGTTATTTGACAAACTCGAGGAGCGAAGGGACATGAAATGAAGCAAATGAGGCATTCCAGGTCTCTGGTTTACATAACCTCAGAACCTTGACCCTCCATAAATCATGTGAGAGCTAACTGCCACCCATCTACTGAAGAACGCATAAGTACACTGAGTGGCAGCACTGTGACATCATGTTACACTGTAGCCACATGAGGCCAGGGGTGTATGACCCACAGAAAATCAGTGAGAGTGGACCAACAGCTCCATCCAAGCATAAAGCCATCTCATAAACAACTGATAAACCAGCCTGCTGGCCTGACCTGTGTGGCCTGTAATGACTCTGATTAACATGGGCCCAGAACTCTTGAAAATGTTATTATCCTATAAAAAAGAGATCAATAAATGTGGTGGACACTGGCTTTGCATGAAGTACTGACAATTATAATAAATATTTAAAGAACTAACTGTACTTGATAAGCTTGTACATTTCTATCTATGAAGTGAAACACACAGAGAACATTCAGAACATCTCAGCATCTGGCAACAACAAACCAGAACCATCTCAACAGTCATGTCTCTTCATTTAAGTACCACAGGAGGATTGTCTGTCATCTGTTAGGTGTTATCAGTCAGAATGACAGAATCCTCTTGCTGGGCTGTCTGACAGCCACCACCGTGACTGTGGTGACTGGGATGGCCTCCCCTCAACTGGGATCTTTTCTGTAACGGTTAAAAGGTCTGGGACTGTTCAGATGGGGGTGTTGGGCAAATGTCCATTCGAGCCTGCAGGTGCCCTGTTACATACTAACCCACTGGCTTGTCCGCTGTGCACGGCCTGTCCATTGTGTTTGCTCAGAAATTGGTTCCCCCTGCGGGCCTCCTGCTCGACAGGGGTCCTTCGGTCTAAGTCTCTGGTTGGAGTTCCTGCCTGTGGGACTGTTCGGCTGCGGCAGCGCTGTCTGATGACGTACAGAAGCATGGTGATTAGCAGACTGAGGCATAAAACCAGCAGAACTGACACAACCACCAGCTCCTTTAGGTAACAGGGGTCCCGAGCTGAAAGTAGGGGCACCCTGTCGTGAAATTCTGCCTCCTCCTGCCCAGATTCCTTTGTCCATAGGGTGAAGCTTCTGTTCACCTGTCTGGTAGTGACCCGAGTATCCCTGCTGGACAGTGTTGGTTCAGTCTCTCTTTGTCTTGTTTCTGTTATTTTAGGCCAAGTCCCTGCAGAGGTATGCAGTCCAGGCCCAGACCCAGGCCCAGGCCTCAGCCTGGCCACAGAGTGTGTAGTGGGCATTGGGTGTATCCGAGGCCATGTGTAGGTGCTTGGAGTTTGAGCTTTGGGGCTGCTCTTCTGTTTCACATGATAGATAGCCATTGTCTGTTGGTAGCCGTTCTCAGTGGAGAAGCAGAGGTAGTGGCCCAGTGTGGTGGGGGTGGCCACAAAGCTCAGACTTCCATCCCCCAGGTGTAGATACAGGTCAGGGGACAGCCGGCTGTTGGGACGCTCCCACTGCTGCTGGGAGAGCTGCGACGCTGCAGGACACTGCAGCCGCACTACTTCATTCAGAGACACTGAAACCAGCTCCCCTGCAGGACATGAGGCTGACATACAGATTACAGCTCACCAACACCTCTCAACACAACGCCATCAGATATCACACATGAAAACTGCCAGCAGAATCTAAACCTGCCAATGTGCATGTTACATGAGCGTGTAAGAACTACGTTGCTAAAGCAAATGGTAAATGGTAAATGGTCTGTATTTGTACAGCTCCTTTCTAGTTATTTCAACTACTCAAAGCGCTTTACATCACATCCTCATTCACCCATTCACACATCATTCATACAGGAGGAATCTAATTTTGGAGGAGACTGTTCTTTCACTCATTCACACACTGAAGCTGCTTAGGGATGAGTAGGGGTTCAGTGTCTTGCCCAAGGACACTTCGACATGTTGACCCATAGGAGCTGGGGATCGAACCCCCGACCTTCTGCTTGAGGGACGACCCACTCTACCACAGCCAAATGCCTGTTGCATCCTCTGTGCAAAGTGTGCTGACTGAATTTTGAGCTTACATAAAAATGTATACACCAGTTTCCTTGGGCCCAGTGTGGTGTTAGAACCCATGAATGCATATAGGCAAAGTGAAGATAGTGTGATGGTATGTGTTATAATGCACTTATTCTGTTGGGGTGTGTCCTGCTTTATCAGATGAGTTCAGGTGTGTTCAAGCTAATTTACCACCAGGTGTGGGGAGGGAGACAGAACAAGACTGAAATCACTGATTCAATCAACAATTTGATAAACGATGAATATTGAAGAGTATTCTCCTTTTTCAATGTGCTAGTTCATCTGCTTTTTGTTTGGTGCTTGTCGGTCTGGCACCTACTTGAAACACATGGACAGTTTGGGATAAACTTGCCTTTAACTATGCTGTTATGTACGCATAATGGCTACCCTGCATATCTTGCATTCCTTCACATTAGTTGTGCAAATTCTCAAAAATAAATGAAGTAGCTGTGGAGTAAGGTCCACAACATCTGAGCAAATCACCAAAATAATGTTGGCAAGTTTTGAAGAGACATGAATACATTTTGCCGCTGCTGTTGCTCATTAACACTATAGTTAGTAGAACCTGACAGAGTGGCTGATGTTGGCTAATCATATAGAGATATCATATATGACTGTTAGTGAATCACAACAGAATTGTCAGACTTGTTTGGGCTCATTTAGAAACATCCTCTTCATTAGGGTCACTTAGGGTCACTTACCTACTGGCAGTTTGTTTGGACCAAATCTGGCTCTATGCGTTAATAATACACTGTTGCAGGCCTCTTCAACATTCCCTCTGTCTATGTCCTGGCCTCTGAGGAGGGAAAACTACAGTCAGAGAAGGCTGGTACAACTTTCATATATTTACTTCTGATGGCTGTCACCTTGAATAACAGCCATCAGCACTTGAATTTCTCTTTTTGTGTTTATTGGCTTATGTATATATTGGCATATATTTATGTAGTGCCATGATATTGTCATGGCAACACTGCTGGTGAAATGCTTTTAGATCTAGGACATTACCACTAAGTTGGCTAAAAGCCATGATTGTCTCAAACAAGAAGGGATGTGGGACTAACCTGAACCCAGTGAGCTCACTGAGCCCACTGAGTGGTTGGGCCACCAACCAGACTGAGTACCAGTAACAGACTGAAGGAGGACAGCTGTGATCCCTACATCACACATATCAGCAGCCAGAGCAAATGAGTTAGTGAGCTAATGCCACATACCTTCAGTACAAGGGCAATAGTGTTGTAATAGCCTTGATCTGAGCTAAAGCCTCCTGACACTCTTTGGACTACACCCATTTCACATCTTTTTGCAGCAGGTTGGTCAATGGTGTCAAATTGAGTCAAATTTTAAATGAACAGTGAAGGGAAATGTGACAAACATGTCCACATTCCATTTCAAACTTCATTAGATTCTTGAGGATCACAGATTCAAGAATCTACAACAAAAAAACTTGAAAACAAAAGTTCATTTCTGGCATATCGAAGTGTTGTTTTCAGCATGCTTGTAGTGCCCACAAGCTCCCCAGGACCTAAAAAAAAAGTTTGTGGTACTCACAGACTGATCTGCGTGTTAGAGACCAGGACACAGGACCTGCTGACAGGGTCCCAACCACAGAAGGGGTCTCGGGCCAGAACACACTGGGGACAGGTCCAGTAGAAAGAGCAGTTGGCTGTTGGAACCCTCACCACACCCTCTGAGGTGCCAACATATATCACCCCCTGAAATGGGACAGAATGAGATCAAACCTGTTCTAAAACAATTCCAACAGTATTCTTGACCATTTTTCTTGGTGAACCTCAGGTGTCAAACAGGGCCACCTGTTGAATGAATGAATGACCTCACTAATTGAACTCCACACTGCTATTATTTTGAACACGCCCCTTTTTAATTAATGATTCAATTACACAGAATCAGCAGCATGCATGTCATGACTGTTGGGTCTGTTGGTTTTCTACTACTCTACTACACCTACTAGTAAAGTATTTGCCATGTAGAAATATCATTTCTACCAAAACCAAGTGATTGATCTGGTTAGTGATGTTGGACTGCTATTATTCTGAACACAACTGTAAGTGAAAACAGGCCTGAGGGACATACGAGAGGACAGGAATTCCATAGAATCGAGAAACATGCTCAGTGTAACAACCTGACTTGGCCAATTGGATAGACAATGTTGTTTTGGAAAATACCTTAATCCTATAGGCCCTATAGGATTAAGGTATTTTCCAAAACAACATTTCCCTATAGTATAGGGAAATATTGGGATTTTTACAAGGAAACATCTCTCACACTTCTGAGTGAGTCAGATTCATCAACAATTTAACAAAGCATGTGCCTGATATGTGCAGTTGTGTGGTCACGGTTGCACAATGGCTTCCATTGTTATGAAGTTTATGTAAAAAATACCAGGCTACAAGAGTTGGGCAACGAATAACAGGACAACGGTTCAGTGTGGCGAAACACAAGTGAATACAATTTTGGGTGAGTTTGCCAAAATGTGCTATTAATGCTATTATTATACATCCATCAACTTCTATACCTCCATTATCATGTTCAGGGTTGCAGGGTTATATAAGGCTCAGGCAACCTTTACATACAGCTGTGAGCAGGTTTATAAAACGTTCTTATTACGGTTGATTCTGAGGTCCTAACTGTAACCAACATGACTGTGACAGACCATTCAATATACAAACCTTGTAAGTTTACTTACCTGTACATTAGGAAGCATGCCAACTCTAATATATAATATATATTCCTCTCTGTGTCTACACTTAAATTTCGTGCACACCTGGTATTCTCTACACTGTACATTTCAGATCATGCTTCAGTTTGCTCTACACGTTTGCTGTTGCAGGTTGTTGATGACCAGACATAAAGATCTTTAATGTATCTAGTCTGAATCTCTAGTGAACTGTGAACCTTAGGTATGGAGAGCTTCAGGCTTCTGATAGGTTGCAGCTGCTCAAAAACCTGAACCTCCTCAATGATGTGGGCCCCACTCTGCAGCAGCACTGCTTTGTGTAAATACCCAGACTCTGAAACAAAGAGAAAACACATTTCATGTTTATACAGTGGACAGACTCAATACTATACAGTATTTTGTGTTGTCTAAAGGTACCAGTCGATAAAGCATCACCATCACATACATCAACAGCATAATCAAGATTTAAAGGGCCCCTGTGGAGTAGCCGCTAGCAGTGTTTTGGCTCACTGTTTTGGTCGTCTCGTACATGCAGGCCACATGATAAACATTTGTGCTGCTTGTTTCACACAGTTCTCTTGATCAACAGTTTTTGTGGTAAGGTGTCAAAAAATGGAACAATGCTCCAACAAATGTGTGGCTGAAGAAGAGTACAAGCTAGCACATGTGGATGTACAGAAAGTGGATTTAAAATATCCAAAAAAAGACAGGGCCTAATAAGCTGCTGAGGAAGAGCAGACAGGATGCAAACCTGGAGCTGTTAACCAACCACAGCTGTGGCTGCTGGGCAAAGTGAGGCAGCTGTGTGTGTGTTGTGAAGCTATTAATGTTGCCTCCCACGTGGCCCACCTGTGAGCAGAAACAGGACAGTGTAGTCTCTGTTGTTGGCAGCCTGGACTCTCTGGACAGTCAGATGACTGTAGTTGTGCTCAGCAGACACCATGGTCAGGCTTCTTCCAACTGGCCGCACACTGTGGTCTGCCAGAAAGTTTTCTTTGACAAAGCGCAGGGCATTGTCTGATGCATTGTGCAGGCCACACTATCCCACAAAAAGCCAGTTAACTAGTTAGTTATTATCACAATTTGAGTATTTCCATAATGTAGAGTTTGAAGTGGAGCTGCCAGGAGAAAAAGCAGTTGATATAGATAGATAGATTCCTTTTACTGTCATTGTAAATAAATACAACGAAATTCAAAGCACAAAAAAGTGAAACAAAACCATAAAAGTACAAAGATACAAAAACAAGAAATGCCAAAGAATCAGGTTTGCTTGATTGAAATCACCAGCTATTACAATCACTGCATTTGGGTGGGCACTCTGTTTGTTAATAGCACCTAGCAAACAGTTCAAAGCTGTAGCAGTGTTAGCTGCATATAACACCCCCCCCACTAATTCCCTTAGACTAAATCAAGAGGGTTTTTTTCCCCCACTGGTTAACATCCTGCTCATATTTTACAACATGCTGAGTGTGTGTGCACAGTTGCCTTAAGTACAGCAGGTGAGGGCTGGAGCAGGGAGTAGGTCTGGGAACTGCAGTGGATATTTGTAACTGACCGTCTGAGTGACCCGCTTCCTGTTTGCATTCAGTTTCTCTTAAAATAAGTTTGTCTAACCTACTGAGTTGTTTCCAGAATGTCTCCTCATCTGATTGCTAGTGTTTCCTGACCTGATGGACTTCTTTTTAAAGTCTCCGTGTTCTCAGACAATGTTTTTACCGATAGAAATGGACTTCAGTATGACAATAAGGCAATTTCAATGGCTACACTACTGAAACGGAAACTTCCTCAAAGTTTGTTAGAGTTAATGCCAGTATACCTGCCTGTGTGTCTTATTGTCTTAATTGCACAAGTTTTCTTCCAATGAGGATCAAATGAGCAGTTTTGTCTCAGTCCCTTTCTATTTTCACATCAGTCACAAGTGATCATTTACCTCTCCTGGATTGGCGACCTTCTCTTGAACCCGTGTGCTCCACTGTAATGTGTCCCTGTTCAGAACTTTGTAGTTACCAGAAAAAACTGATTTGATGTCACTCAGGCGGAATGAACACACTGCTGACCGTCCAGAGTTGACAGACCTGGTTAACGGAAAAAAATTCAGTAGTAAATCAACTGGACATGTGCGGCACCTTTGACACTACATTCGCACAGGAGGAACTGAATGAAGGAGACCAGTATCTTGCCCAGTGACACTTGACATGCAGACTGGAGGTGCCCGTAACAGCAGATTTCCCATGTGGAAATGTTGACCCGTCCTTCTCGTGTTTCCCAAACTTTTTTTGTCGTCATAAACTGGACAGGCTAGTTTCAAAATGTATTTGGCATGGAACGTGAAGAATTACACTGACAATACTGCAGCTTATGTAAACCACATGGAGGGCTCTAACTCCCAAATCTAAGCTGCACAGTTAAAAACTCTAATAACGTGCATTCAGGATCTTTCATGAACACAGTGGCTCAACACTGAAAAACACTTATGCCAGAGGCCCCCCCACAGACTTTACCTTTTCTAGCTGTTCCCTTAAGAGAGATGTAAATGAGAGAATGGACTAGAGCCACACTAAAGATTGATTTCTGCATTCACCAATACTGGATTTACAAAGGATGTTTTACCTTCCCATACAGATGCAGGTTTTAGAAAATCGGCAGATGACAGGCTCACTGGGTCATTGTATAATTTCAGGATTTCTTAGTTCCAAAAAATATTTGTATGTTGACAGTTGATCATGTTTTCATGAATATCATTATTCATCATTTATTGTACAAACAGCCATTTGTTATTTAAAAAATGGCAATATTTTTTATAATATCCTATTAATTAAGATAAGACGATGACAAATAAGATTTTTATGTCAATATATCAAATATTATATGTTAAATAATACATTTTCTGTGTGTCCCAGAAACCACTGACAACTAAGTTACCCATTATAAGAAACCCTCCAAATTATATGAATCGTTGGGTCTCTCTCTAATTAAAGAGTTTGGTCTAGACCTGCTCTTTATGTAAAGAGTCTTGAGACAACGCAGTTATAAAGCTCTATAAATAAAGATTGATTGATATGTTACTCACCACTGAGAGGTGAAGATGCCATAAAAGAGTGTGTCATCAGCAGGGGCTCCCTCTGCTGGTGGGAGGATGTCTATGTCCTGGATGACATTGTAGGGAAGCTCACTGTCAGCCTGGCACAACAGCTGAGCTTTGGCAAATGTGGTCCAGCGACGCTGCAGGGTCCGCTGTCCTCCAACATCACTCTGCCACATGAGAGGAGAGCCACAACACAACACTGTCACAACATATCATCACAGGCACAGTATTTCAGCTAGTTCAGTGAAGGCACAGCAGTATGGACAGGCTCGTTTGAAGGCCTCTGGCTGGCTGGAGGGGTGTGTCACTGTCTGTGTTTGAGTGACAGCAGCTGCCACACCAAGTGGGACGAGAGAGTGCCACTGTTTGACTATATGGACTAGGAGGTTTACTGAGAATTACTGTCATGCCATTAAATACCTATAGGTATTCAGAATCAGAATTACTTTAATAATTCCCAGGGGGAAATTCCTTTTTGTTACACTCAGCTCCAAAAGAATAAGAATAAGAATACACTTCAAACACAAAGTAAAATATAAATATATAAAAGTATGAATAAAAATAAAAAAAAAGATGTATTAAAAATTATTATTACAAATTATTACACAGAGGTAAATTACTCAATTAGCTCATTATTCAGCTATATCATATAGCCTTGCCCTGTGCCTCAAAGGACGGCAACATCTGCATGTACTTGAAGCACAATGGACAGTTAAATGGGAGTGCTTTTCCCCTTTCCATTTAGAGGTGGGACAAATATTAGATAAATCTCCTACAATAACACGGTCCAAAACACCATCACTGTGTATAAAAGGCTACATTTATTTATATATTTCTGTATTTAGTTCATGCCTCTATGACAGTGTCAACAAAAAGTCAACATTATCAGGATCATAAAAGTAGACGTTGGATTGCGTTAGGATGAACAGGTGGACCCAATAAAATGAAAATGAAAATGGAAAATGAGTGAATACCTCAAGTTCTCTGGAAAAGCTAATATGTGCAGCTTGAGAACGAATCTATTTGTTTGACTGGTTCACGCATAAGACCCATGGTTTTAGTCTTACCATGCAGATTTGAGACACACGAGAGACAATAAATTTGTCTATGAAGTCATACTCTCTGCCCACTTCGCTGAAGAAGAAGTAGATCTTCTCTTCATTAGGAATGAAGCTGGAGCTGATGAAGGTTGGATCTACAGCAAACAGAAGGTGAAGTATGTCACAAAGATGTATGTTTGTGGAAATATGAAGCATTAAAAACAGTTTGATCAAAAATGGAAATAGAAGAAACTTCACATACAAGAAGATAAGTTATAGTTTGTGACTGTGACCCTTTGATCCGAGCATAATTAGCATCTGCTGGGTTTCAAGGATGTCAGAGACATTTCAAAGATGTCAAAGATGACACAAAGGGAATGCACTCCTTTTCCTGTGTGTCATATGTAAGCTCAGTTATGGACACTAAATAGACCTAAAATCATGATTGCTTCTGGCGTCATTAATTGTCCACTTTTTTAACAATTGTGGTAAAATGTATGAATGTCAGTTAACTCACCATTTTAAGGCAGAGGGACCATTGAGATAACTGACAAGTGTTGGGGTGTTGGGGCAGAAGGACATGGTTTATTCTTGCCTTTCTCACCGTGGCCCATAAAACAACAAGTATTCACCAACAACAAAACTATTTAGAAACCACAAAAACAGCTTACTGTGTGTTTTTTTTTTTCTTTTGACAGATTGCAATCCTCACACTCAATAACTCCAATCAAGAACTGGGTAAAATCAAAATGGCTTTTATGTGCGGTGTGATCTTGTTACATTGTAGTAACTGCCAGAACAGGACAGCTGCAGGACATTGGCAGAGCACTGGATTTGAATTGAGTGCACACAAAAATGTTGATTTGTCCAAATGTGTTCTCATGGATAAAATTATGTTCTCACCTACTATGGCCACCATGTGTTTAACTTTGATAAGAAAGAACAGACTCACCCTCAAGCCAACCTAATGTATCATCCAACTTCAGGTCAACACGCCTGCCCTCACTGAGGTGCCGGGAGATGACCGGTCGGTTCCCCCTGTAGTCTGCCACCGTCCCAGTATAAAGCTCTCCATCTAAGAAACATAGCAGTGAATATAACAGTGAATATGACAAAAAATTCATTGGCCATAACCCTTTAAAATGAACAATTACTGGTTTCCATGATATTCATTTCACCCTGATAACATGAGTACTTTGCAAATGTTCAACTGTTTCAGCAAAATCAATCTTCCATCAGATGCATTCACCCTGTTGCTCCTCTTTGTTTAATATCTTTTAAGTTTGATGACTCATACTGTATTGATAATTACACATGATGTTCCATTTTAGATGGAGATTACACAGAATACAAGGATCATTACATTCAAATTTCTGTTCTGAGTTTAGTGACCTCAAACAACCTTCTGAGCTTGCAGAAAGGGCCTTGAGGCCAGGCTCGGACCGTGTAATGAGTTGCTTTCTTAGTAACTCAGGTGAAGATTACGTGCAGATTGTGAGAATAAATTGGACTGGAAGATGACAAAGAAGGCAGAATCAATGAAGAATACAAGAGCAAGATTCAGCCATCACAACAATGAAAGGTCCTTCACTTTCATGTCGATGAATCAGGGTTTCCTCAGTTAAAACATTCTTTAAGTTCCTCAGCTGCTGAATTGAAGTTTCCAGTTACACCATCTTAATAAAACTTTGAGTTTTTACGGATGTCTGTCTTTCTCTACTTAACTGTTTCACAGGTGTATCACACTGTTGAGCGGTGTGAAGTACATTTATACAGATTGAGAATACACAAGTATAACTTGAAGTGTAAGGTAGGTTGTCCTTATCAGACAAGTCAGCTGCCACAAGCCTCAAGTTATCCATTTGTGATGTGACTTTATTCTTGAATAAAGAAGTTCTTACTTCATAATGACAATTAAACTAAACTAAACTAAACTAAAAAACTGGTTTTGCAGTGAGGCTTGTAATCGAACCTCAGAAAGGTCAAACTCATATAACTACTCTACTACTAGGTGCCGATGGTTGGTGGACCCCGACAGAAAGCCCCCCCCTCTGAGCCTGGTTCTGTTCCAGGTTTCTTCCTGTTAAAGGGGAGTTCTTCCTCCACTGTGTCCTAATATAATATCTGATGCTGCTCATGTGGGGATTCTTGAATCCTTAATGTTGAATTCCTGAATCGTTGGGTCTCTCTCTAATTAAAGAGTTTGGTCTAGACCTGCTCTTTATGGAAAGAGTCTTGAGATAACGCTGTTATGAATTGGTGCTATATCAATAAAGATTGATTGATTGATACTACAGTGCACGTAATCAGGGATGAGTATTCACTTTGGCACAAAGTGGGCTGAAGATGTCAGCTTTGGCACATACCATTCTTCTGTCAACCTGCCTTAGTAAACATTTCATTGTAGATGCTGTGGCATCATTGCCTTACCTACGATGATAGCAGTGTTGCGCTGGTAGGGGTCATAGGGGCAGCGACCTCTTCCTTCATCAGACTTGAGGCTCATTGTAAATGTCTTTGAGTTCTGGACAGAAAAGAGGAGAAAAAGCCAGGCTGATAAAAATGTAATAATATCAAACTGAACTTAAACTAAATCTGGGTACTTTTCTCATAAACTGTTAAAATCATTTAACAGTGAGCATTATCACAATTTTAAACAAACCAATCAGCTGAAACTTCTGTGTAAACAAACTTACAATGTAGGTGCAGCGTGGACTGAAGGCAAAGGTTCCACAGGCATAGATGTGGGTGTTGTTCAAGAACTGCAGTACACGAATGAAATTGGGACAGTCAGCCTATAAAAAACACACAGAGGACATCCAGTTTCAGTAAAAGCAAAAGGTACAGTGAGCACCGAGTTCCTACAGTGGACTAAGGCTTCATCCTGTCTCTTCTTTAGGACATTCCCAAATCAGAAGCCATGGATAAACACACAGGTCTGCCTCCTGCTGAAAGCATCCAACACCCTTTTCAGATCAATTACCAGTCAGGACAGAAGGGCTAATCCAAAGAGCAGCACCAGGGGGGTCAAGCACAGCCACAAGCTATGGACTGAGAGCACTTCTACAACGACGACCCCTGATGCACACGACAAAGCATCCAGGCCATCATGGACTACAAAGCCCACCAACCATTGGCACCTCCGTCCCTTATGAGCTTACTTTTATGCCAACAACCAGGGGGTGCCATCAAAGCTGCAGGCCACCAGCCCTTCACACTCTCCCCCACTGTACTGCACTAAGCTTAATGCGTGTGAGGCTGTGAGGCTGCATGCCCTGATGGCAACCCTGGACATGTGCTCAGGGTATGTGATGGACAGCTAATTGAGATTCTGACTGATCCCCTCAATCT
The DNA here is from genome assembly GCF_042242105.1 of Pempheris klunzingeri. NCBI lineage: Eukaryota > Metazoa > Chordata > Actinopteri > Acropomatiformes > Pempheridae > Pempheris > Pempheris klunzingeri. Next base: position 18,187,448 of record NC_092027.1, read on the forward strand.
GGCCTACATCAGAGCATGAGTGAGGAGGCCACCATGGCAGTACAGTCCGCTCTCTCCCACCTGGACAACAGTAACACCTACAGGACAGTGATGCTCACTGACTTCAGTTCAGCATTCAACATCATCATTCCCTCAAAATCCATCTCCAAACTCTGTGACCCTGACATCAACCTTTAGAACCTTTAGACAACCACACCTCTTCAACCCTCACTCTGAACCGTGGTGTTCACAGGGCCGTGTGCTCAGTCAATGCATTCCCCTACGACTGCATGTCTGTAAATGGCTCTAATACCATTATCCAGTTTGCAGACGGCACAAGTGTGGTTGGCCTCATCAGCAACAATAATGAGTCAACCTACAAGAGGGAGGTCCAGCACCTGGTGGTGTGATGTGCTAACAACATCCTGGCTCTTGCTACCAAAAAGACCAAAGAGCTCATTGTGGACTTCAGAAAGGCCAAAGGCTGAATGTGTCTCCAGCTTGTGGGTGTCAACATCTCTGAGGATTTCTCTTGGTCTGTCCACACTTCACCCCTGATCAAATCCGCTCACCAGTCTCCTCCTGAGGACTGAAGGTCCATCTGGTTTTTCACATTCTAATGAACTTCTACCTCAGCACCATTTACTGCATCTCAGTCTGGTAAGACAACTGCTCTGTTTAAGACTGGAAAGCACTGCAGCAGGTGGAGAAAACTGCCCAACGCATCACTGGTTCTCCACTCTGCACATCAAGGACACTTCTCAACCCAGTCAACTACTGTGTGCCCCCCTCTCCTCCAGGAGGTATTACAGGACTCTTAACCTGCTGAACACCACAGTAATAGTGCCCCATCTCTGGACACCCCCACACACCACTTTCTCCTTCCTCCTGGTGGTAGCTGCATGTTACAGACAGCCTTGTCTTGTTTGGTTGGTATCCTGAGTCAACGGGGCACATTTTGATCCACAAAACAACTACTTGCCATTTTCTTGCCTTTCATGGAACACTGTTCAAGGTCTTTCTCTGAGGGGCTCCAGTCCAACTGAAAAAACAGAGGAGAGTTAAATACATCAGAGCAGCTGAGGCGAAAATCCACTGGAACCACAAACTGGAGCTGAACAATGAAAAGTTTAAAACACACACATCTTTACATTCTTCATTACAAAGCTGTAACTATTGTACACGTGTGCGCAATGCTGTACTTTTGTACTGAAAGGAATACTCCCCACCCCAGTTTGAACAATCATTGTGCTGCACAGACATACTAAGTGTTTTTATTTTGCATGAGCTTGATTGACAGGCTGCGTGCTAATCAGTGCCAAGGCAGCCAACAAAGACACAGCTGTTGTGACCCAGTGGTTAGCTGATGTTTCACTTTAGCCTCTAAGGCTAGCACAACAGAGCAAACATCTGTCACTGTTCACTGAGCGCTGACTCAAGTCTAGTCAAACGCTGTCATCGTGGCGTTTGTTCTAATGTGGTGTGCTGTGCACATTTAGCTTTTACTCTAATTTTCTATTTTATAAAATTCTATTTACTTATTCCACAGAAAAGTTAGATTCATGAAGCTCAAAGCTGTGCCCACTAACCAGACACATGCTGCTGTAGTTTAAGTTGTGTGTCTAACAGAGAGAAGGACACGTTTCACATGTTGCCTGCCAATAAATGAATAATTTGTTAAGTCATGATAGTTTCTCATCTCTGGTGAGAATAGGTAAATAATAACAAAGCTACACCATAAATAGAAGGCTTCAAATAGACCCTGTGATCAGTGACTGGAATCAGCTGACACTAGAGACAAGAGAGACGATAATAACTATAAATATATAGTTTAAAAAAAAATCGCTCAAACTCAAGTGGATGGCGGTGGTGAAACCATACGCATTTTTCCATCTGGTATTTACAAAGGAGGAATGTGTGGTGAGACAGACTTCAGACCAGCGCACAGAGAGTTTTAACTGAGACGGCTGCAGGTGAAATGAAGAGGTGGGCATGAAATATGAGAGATTTGACCTTACAATAAAACATAGGCTGTTTCCCTGTTTCACCAATTCTGTCATTATGTAACACTGCAGTCTGTAAAATGTCTGATGAGATGAATTTTATCACTTTTTATATTATAAACAGTGATAAAATGTGCGACTATATATGATATAGTCTGGTTGCTGCTGCCTCTCACACCTATTTCACTGCAACTATTTTCCAGTTTGTCTTTGAGTTCTATGAATTAAAAATGGGAACTTCAGTACTGATGACTTTAGCTTTAGATTTAGCTCGGGCCTACAGCTCCCCCACCTTACTCCTCAGTCTGATGGCATCCTTGTGGCCAACATCCAGTGCTAACACAGCGTCCCGGGCTCCTACATACAGCACGTCTCCATCCTCACTGAGCAGCAGAATGGTGGTGTTGCTGACATCGTGGCTACGGAAGTGGGTGAGACGTCTCCCTGGGCTGCCTGTTGTTTCACAGCAATTAACAGTGGGATTAGCCATGTTCATTCAGTCAGCACAGACAGTAGGCAGGCTGCAAACTGCTCATCTGCACCAACAGTCTTGTTTTTACACTTACTGCAATCATCAGTCTATAAAAAGACCCAATGAGGTGAAAACCTTTTTTTTTTATTCTTAATTGCTCCACTGTTAAGAGCAGCTCCCTCTCTTCTAGAACTACCAGATACTTTTAGTACTTTTACATTTGCCAACATGATAAAGGAAAACACAACAGCGAGATTCTTAAAGTCTTTACTTACCCATGAGGAAGGAGACTCTGGGAGTCAGTCTTGTCAAGCATGGGCTAAGAAAACCCAGCAAGGCGACAGTGAGGGCCAGCAGGCTGTAACTCTCCATTACAGCAGGAGTCTGACCTTAATAAAGGTCAGAGGGTGAGCCCTGGTTCTGATCCAGTGTCAAAGACTAGCTAGAAGGGGTGGAGATGGTAGCTGGAGCCACATACTGCTGTTTTTACAGCAGACCATCACTGGGTTGAGAGAAGACAGACAGACACACAGGCAGAGTAAGAAGACTTCACTTCAATACTACTCTAACAATCCCTGACAGCCCCAGTGGACCTCATGGGGGCATGCACTGAGTCGGCCCCCAGAGCTTTCTTTTCTAAAGCATTCCTTTGCTTGAAAGATTGTTTTCAGATTAGACATTTTGTCCACTGGAAAAAGCACCAGAAACAGAACAACTACTAAAGCTACTTTCTTCACACACAAATCTGTTTCTTTAGCTGGTTCCTTAGTTACCAGTTAGATCTGGAGTTGAGTGACAGATGGCATGACAACACTTAAAGATGTCACTTGTGCTCCATCTGAACTTTTACCTGCTCTAAGTTTGTCTAGCTCTTCTTCTTCTGTTAGTGACAAATTAAAGGAACTTTCCAGGTGAGTTCTTCTGACTCCTAGTCCCCTGGGGGGCATCATTTTACTGGCATGGTTTGGGTTCACTTGCCCCCATAGAGGGGAGGCTCACTGCAAATGAACACCAAGTTGTTCTGAGTCATCAGCTTTATCCTGTGACGAAGCATTTCTATCCTGGAGGAAATGCTCTCTTCCGGGATGACAACTCCCCCAACCATGAGGCACGGGAGCATGACATGTGGCTCCAGCCTGATGGTCACCAGATCTCAACCCAACGGGACACTTCTACAGCAGTGTGTTAGAAAGCGCTCTCACCACCACCATCAACACACCAAATGAGGGAATATCTTTAAGAAAGTGGCGTTCATCTCTCCAGTAGGGTTCAGACACAGACGAGGTGAAGCTGTTCCAGAGCAGATGCTTTTCTAACACTCTCTATGTTGGTTCTTCTTTTCTTCAGTCTGCAGCTCTTCCTCCGCAGACACATGTCCAAACATGCTGCATGCTGTGTCACACTCCACAGACTTCATTATAATGCACTTAGGCTATGTACAACAAGTGACTACAACACCAGCAACAAGCCTGCTCCCGTTAATGTGTGTGTGTGTGTGTTCCGTGTTGATGCTGTGGCACAGTGGAGCCTTTTGGCCCCCAGAGAGCAGACCGTCCCCCTGGGGTGCCCGTGACCAGCTCTCTCCAGCACCCAGGTGTGCTCACACACGTGGTCCCGTGCAGCTAACACACACACACACACACACACACACACACACACACACACACACACACACACACACACACACACACACACACACACAGTGCGGCTCCAGTGACGCGCACGCGGGGCCCACATGACCAGGTCACGTGCTGCACTGTTGCTTCACCCTGATGGAGCTTTAACTCCTCTCTTTGCTGGGCAGCAGGACGCCGTGAGACTAGAAGCAGCCGTCATTTTCTACAGACCGACAACACGCATGCAAGTGATGTGAAACAAGAGGCAAAGTCATCTCACATGTCCGCGGAGGCTTCCGTCCCTTCCTCTCCGGCCGTGGAGCTGGACACACGGACCGTGGAGCTGGACGCACGGACCGTGCCCGGGCAGGAAAACGCTGATCGTGGATGGGCCTTTACTAGAACAACAAAGCTGAAGAGCCTCCCCCTCTCTGATGGAGCAGCAGGCTGCAGCCTCCCCCTGCAGGGCAGCCACACACACTACAGCCGTGTGAGCCAGTGACCAGCCCCACTGCCTGTCGGCCTGTTCTGCCCCCATGGCCCCCCCTGGGGTGTCTCAGTACATCCAAATATGGCGGCTCATTTAGAGCCAGCCTTCTGTCAGAGTGTTTCATCGTGTGCTCGTCCCAGTGTTGGACAACAGTGTGAGCAGGCCACAGGGCAATGAATCACATTTTATAGATGCAATAAGCGACTACACCTGTCAGCCATGATTCATGGGGGGGTGAAATCTGTTTTATAACATCTTATAGTTGTGCCATGTGTCAGAGAACTGCACCCTAGTCTGTTGCATTGATAAAATAGAACTTCACAAAGAAAACTGATGACATTTTATTGCTGTTTGTAACAAATGAAAACAGCGTGAACACTAGAAAGAAACCACTGGCATGTGCAAGGTTACTTTAGAATAAAATACACAATGCAGCCAGTTTTAGTCCTTATTTGTGGAAAATTGCTAAAATAAAAAGCTGCCCACTTTAAAACTAATCAAACATATAGCTGCAGCGTGCTAGCAGCTATATAAAAATAGGCCAGTTAATATTTAATTATCCCTTTCAGTGGGCGGTCATCCTCTTCTCTTCTCAGCAATCAACCGTCGAGCCTGAACATAAAACATAACTATATCAGTTCAGGGTCCAATATAATAAGTAATAGCCTACTTAATGATAGCTTTCTCATCTGTCTAATGTGACTTCTGTTCCTGAGCATCACTGCAGAGCTGATCTGTATCAGGGCTGTAAGACGTAGCTTTGATCTTCACACAGGGCGGCAAACTGTCATCTTTGAGGCTCGAGCATTGTTTGCATTTTATGTAGAGAACACCTGCTCGCATAAGTCTGTGGATCCAAAGATGGACAGGACTCCAAGTGCATACTTTTTCATGTTCATGGAAGTGTCTGGAATGGCATTCCATGTCTGAAAGACAAGTTTGTTGTGTTTGTGGAGGTTTTAAATCTCGTTCCATTTGTGCCCATGAGCAAATCTGGTCTCCTGACGGGCAACATTTTCAAGATCAGCTGTCAGGCTTTTGGACTTCATCACCCATTTGTCTTTATCAGCTATGTCGTCCAGTTCAGTTTCAAGATCGGGTAGATTTATGCCTTTAAATGCAGCCACGTTCAGCAGGGATGGATCGATGTCCAGGGGTGTGACAGGGAAGGATGATGTGGTTTTTTCCTCTCTGAACTCACTGAATCTTTCCCCAAATGTGGTTTGCATGGCGATGGTTGCACGCTGTAAATACTCCCAATTTATCTGATGACGTGCTTCTTTGAACTCTCTCAGAGAGGGGAAGTGACAAAGCATGCCTTTCTCTACATCTCAGGCAAACACTGTCATTTTTCACTCAAACGCCAAAACATGCATCTGCAGGGCTGTGCCTCCTTTTCCCTGAGGACTTTTGTTCAGCGTGTTAAGGTGCACCGTCATATCCACCATGAAGTGCAGCTTCATTGAGACATGAGAACTAAAAATCCAAATTTCTTGTGTGCTTGGCCAATAAAGCTGATTCTGATAGATATACAGGATATGTTACGTATTGGCCAAATCATTTGCATTGAACGTCAGATTTGGCTGACAGGATGCTGTGCATCATCCTCTGCCTTTGAGACTTAACTGTTTGTGTGACTGGCAGTGAGGAGTGGGGAATGTTGATATTGATTTATCTTTTTAAAAGATATCCCTGCTTAGAAAAAAAGGACACATATCTGACATATCTTAAAATGACATTCTTTTTTTTGTATGTTTAACTTGAACATTGAATCACTGACTGTGGTCAGGTTGCTAAAATAATTGGTAGTAATGGGTTATGTTAGTGCAGGGCCCACCTCACCATCACTTTTGGATTTTGAATCATTTTTGGATTGAGGACTTGATTTTGCTTCTTGGATGTGATCTAACATGTCATATGGGTGATTTATTTTGAGTTTTGAAGTTTAGAATGTGAAATGCTTAGAAAATTTGATTTGTAGAAGTCACTTAGCTGATTATGAACTTTGAACTTTTCACATTTCTGGCAACCCTAGTAGCAGAGAATCCCATGAATGCAGCAAAAAGTGCAGAGGGTTTGGTTACAATTGCTTGACAATTTTGATTTCTGAGCATTTATATAATATTAAACTTAGGTCTAAAATATAGGCAGGGTATCATGAGATAATCCGTAATTCATTTGTAATTCAAAAATGAAAAAACCTTAATCTGTTTTTTGTTTCAAAACCAAAAGGGAAAAACCTGTTGTTGGTGTCAGAATCGATTTTTAAGAAAACGATCCAATGTTGCTTTTTCCCGGTGGGCAGGCCGGAAGCGGACGTGAATGTAACATTGAAAATAAAAGCCTAGAGGATTGAATGGCCATGATAACAAAGTGTTATAGAGCAAGCACAGGATCTAAGGCATGGTAACAGATAGATAGATAGATCGATAAAGATCCCTTTTTTGTTCTTTTTGTTTCCCTCTAAAAAGTTTGTTTGGCAGCTGGTATGCTCCTTCCCAAGTCCTGTTGTTTACAATGCCCAGCAGAGCTCCCCATGAGTTACCAGTTTAAGGTTTCACAATATCTTAATAGTTTACAACATGGCCAAACTACTTTGCGCTGTTTATGGTTATTCTTTGTTGCTGGCTACGTTACATAGCCGACACTACAACCTTGAATATGAAATCAATCAGTGCCAAAGCTGTGACATTACATGAGGTTCTTCCAAAGCCGTGTTTATCATCATATTCATTTGCAGTAGGCAGTTTTTTAAGCTATTTATTTAATCATTAACATCAAAATAACTATAAATAACCCCCAACTACATATAATGTAGGTATGTAACACATCAGCCTCCACGGTCTATGGAATATATTACTGCACAATAGATTACACAAACGTTGGTTACATTTCTGTTAAAAAATTTCTGTCTGAAATGCAGATTGTTCATGCCCTATGTAGATCTTGATAATAGCCAAAAACACAATCATTTTATTCTTAAACTTTATATTGTTGAAGTGTTGCATGAATGACATATTCCAAGTGTTAAGCAGTCAGGCCTGGTTATTGGTGCAGTCCACAACATAAAGGCGAGACCACAACCAGTTTGGAAGTGAACCAAAAAATGTTTATTTTAAACTGAACAAATGTACATGAAACTGGTCCAATGATGCTGTCACACACACAACTGACTAAGCAGGTAACTGACAATGCAAAATATTATGACTAATGACATATGCATGTTGTAATATTGATCTATAGGCTGACCATGGAAAACATGACCAGCAGTCTGAGACTCACCGTTACCGGCTTGGCTAACCACCTCGACCGCACCGAAGAGGGCCTCTTGGAGTGCATCAAAGAGCTGCAGGCCAAGCAGGACTGAGTTAGTACAGGCTACTTCTGCAAGTTAGGTGATCTTTGAGATCACACTAAAAGAGACCCTTGTGATAACACTGAGTGAGGAAAGAGCTAGAATTATTAACTTTTATTATTAAAGGAAGGTCACCGCCAGTTCCAGCAGAAATGAAAGATATGAATCATGTGTCAAACTCGCTGGACATCTAACCTATAATATTGTTGCCATGAACCCCTCTAAGGGCACACAGGAGCTTCAAGCTCACCACCACTGTCACTCCAAAATCATTGGCTGCAAGGGTGTCGTTATAACAAACGTCTGCACTGGACGCGACATAAACAGTTCCCAGAGAAGAATTCTGAAAGTCAGCCATAACATTTATGCAGAACGTAAGTCCTCTAATTATAAAGAAAAAGTGAACCTATTCACTCCATCAACACAGCAGGTGATGCTAAATTACCAGTTTATGGATGACATGAATATCTGAGTAGCACAAAAAGAAAACAATACGTACCATAACTATAGTAGTTACTAACATAGAAATGATAATTGCAGAATAAGAAGAACATTTTTTCCCATACATTGATTTTTTGGTTTATATTTCATACTAAACTTTCACCACAGTCACAGCAGCATGAGATGCCCCCCATGCTATCATGGATGAAAAAAACATTTTATTTCAGTAGTCTATCATTTAAATCTATTTCCTGTCAAGTTCTCTGTCCTGTCAAGTTTGTAACTACAGTTTCTCTCTCTCTCTCTCTGTCCAACCTCCACCCAACACGGACCCCGACAGAACGCCCCCCCCACCTCTGAGCCTGGTTCTGTTCCAGGTTTCTTCCCGTTAAAGAGGAGTTCTTCCTCCACTGTGTCCTAATCTAATATCTGATGCTGCTCATGTGGGGATTCTTGAATCCTTAATGTTGAATTCCTGAATCGTTGGGTCTCTCTCTAATTAAAGACTTTGGTCTAGACCTGCTCTTTATGGAAGGAGTCTTGAGATAACGCTGTTATGAATAGGCGCTCTATAAATAAAGATATTTACTGCATGGAAACTACAATGACTGAAAACAGCCTCTAATATTTAAAGTAAATCATTACAGAAAACAAAGCATGCATCAATACAACAAAAGATAAAGAAACAACCAGGAGAGCTGCACTGCAGCCAGTAGTGCAGAATGGTGATTGGTGTTCAAGGGTCATGATGAAGAATTATGCCCCAATTGTCTGCAGAGTGCTTAGAAAGTATGTACTCTGTGAGGGCAGCTACAATATGTGTTATAGTAAAAAGAAAAAGTTTTCAGTTCGGAATGCAACTTTTTAGGGAGTTCCCACAGTCCCTCACTGATGATGTCATGGCTTTGGCCAGAGTGTTGAATGCCCCCACCAGAGTGGGCTGGTTTGAAGGAGGCAGTCTTGTAATCCCATTAGATCTATACTCTTAACAGCTAAATATGGACAGGTTTGGCAACAGACTTTGTCCAACATTTCTGGAGGTGTTTCCGCAGGGTCAGACCCATGATGACCCAACTCTGATAGAGGTTCAGATGGTGCCCCAGGAATGGGGGGGAGCCTGAGATAGCAACAGAGATTAGCTTGCTAACTGCTAATTCAACATCTAACATCAGCCCTCAAACACACTGTAGTGGTTGTCCTCTGTCATGTCTTTCCGTCTGTTTAGCTGTACTTCTTAGAATATGGTCAAGTAGTGGCCTTGTGAATTTTAGTACGTTTTAGTAAGAACTTTAGTAAGGGGGTAAAGTGGTTTCAGCCACTGCAGAATGGCCATCATCATCATGCCAGAACTAAACTTCTTGTAACACTAGGCCTAGAACTCCAATATGTTAAACCTCACTCTGTTTTAAAAACTTTTCTGACATTCATAAGTAAATCATTCTACAAAATATAGCAATGGCTCTTACGGAACGGATTTAGCTTGCTGACCACAAATTGAACATCTAACATCAGCCTTGGTTTGTCTTCCTAGTATTGAATGAAAGATCATGCAAATGCCATTGAAGCTGAAAGAAAGTAATCGTAATCGTAAGTCAATCAATCAATCTTTATTTATATAGCACCAATTCATAAAAGTGTTATCTCAAGACGCTTTCCATAAAGAGCAGGTCTAAACCCAACTCTTCAACCAAACAAATGAATCAATGAAAATGTACAATCTTTGCACATCCTTCTAAGTCTTTTGTAGAGAGCATTTACCTATGCATTATAGCAACACTAAAATGAACTAAAGGGTTAAATCTGGAACATATTGAGTGGTGTTGAGTGTTCAAACATTTACATGACAGATAGTAACTTTCACTCATGTGATTCATCTCAGCAGCTGTACCAAATCTGTGAGGAATTTAGATATAAAAATGGCCAAATACTCTATTTATTTTGCCTCTTATCAAGTCAATTCTGGTTCATAATTGGATAGGGACTAGTTAAAACAACCTCATCAAGCAAAGGCCTGAACTGACAGACAGCAGGACAGTTTCCTGTCAAAAAAATCATTTGTAAGATGAAGATCTCCCTTTATATTAAATAATTCAATAAAATGTCATGGTATTGCAAAAAGTGTGTTGATAATGTACCATGATATAAAGTACCATCATATATTGATGTATTGAATATTTTGTCACATTTGGATATTCTGTTATGAACTAAAGTGGTGGACAAAAGGAAGCTCTGACCTTTTGGTGAAAAGCAAATGCTTCTATATCCAAATTAATATGAAGATGATAAACATGGCTTTGGAAGAACCTCATGTAATGTCACAGCTTTGGCACTGATTAATTTCATATTCAAGGTTGTAGTGTCTTTTATTTTGAATTTTGATCATTGGGAGGCGGGGTACACCCTGGACTGGTCACCAGTCAATCACAGGGTCGACACACAGAGACAGACGACCACTGACACTCACACTCACACTCACACGTACAGAGTCTTGGAGTCACCAGTTAACCTGTATGTCTTTTGACTGTGCTGGAGTACCTGGAAAGAACGCACGCAAGCACAGGGAGAACATCTAACTCAACACCGAAAAGCCCCAGCCGGCTTACATGCTCAAACCTTCTTGCTGTGAGGCAACGGGGCTAACCACCGCACCACTAGCTTTGAATCCCCTAGTGGATGAATCCTACCAGCCAGAATTGTGGCAAATCATGCATGTGGTATATTTCCATCATTTCAATATCCCAAGTCAGGTACATATTTGCTAAACTGGTCTTCTTTTAGTTTTTTAAAAATCAAAATAGCTACAAATGTAGTCATGTGAAACATTCTTCACTGAAGGTCATAAGCTACAGCAAATGTTTCTGATGGTAGATTTAGTAGATTTATTCATCACTCTATGCTGATGATCTATTGAAGTATAATAGATCACATCAGCATAGAGTGATGACATGTCCTAAACATGTCAGCAACAAGGTATTGGTACAAAATATACAATACTGTATTTTCAAAGAGAGAAATTGTAGTTTCAACAGTTGAAACCATTTGGCTTTGCTCTACAGTGTCTACTCTGTGTCTGTACCTGTTGAAAATCGTGTTGTTCTCCTTGATTTCCGTCTTGGTATTTTGCAGAAGAACGTTCTGATGTCTGTTTCCACTGTGTGTCTCATCTGCTCACTGTCCTCCACATACAAACTTACTATTGCAGCAAAGTCAGCAGTAAGTTAGACAGACAATATTGATATCCACAACAACTTCATCCACAGAGGACTTTGCTCGTAGAGACGGTCCATTCTTGGCTCTTCTTAAAGCCACCTTTATTTACTCTACCCGGTCGTTCAATGTGGCTGTTTGATCTGCATGTCACACCACTACAGATTCTAATTCAGCAGTAATTCCAATACTAAACTTAGGTTCAAACTATGGTGTGTAAAATTAGACCTCCAAAGAATCAGTCATTGCCAGGCTTCATTGTGAGCACAGCAGGGAAAGGAGTAGGTAAGATGGCTAATGAGGAGAAAAGAAGATTGGAGGGGATTAGCAGTGACCTGGAAACAGCCATGTGGTAACGGCCTCTACGCCGCCCAGTGTCAAACATGAAGCTGCTGACACACAGGTTGATGTTGAGCCATGAGCATACCAGGAGACAAAGCTGACTGTCATCCGCTGGCCATAGGAGACCACTAACTAGAAAAACATGGCAGTGACATCACGAACAGCTTTCAGAAGCTCTGAGGGCTTCCGGCGAAGTATGAAGTAAAGGTTACTGCTCAATCTTGGTCAGAGTATAGACATTTAGAGGCAGTTTGAGTGTGCAACAACTGCTGAATAAGAGTGTCTATACATTCATTTAAGTTATTCAATAGAAAACCCAGTTGCTCACTGGTGGATCTGTCTGAATAACACACACTGTACTTCAAAGGAAGAACTGCTTTCTATGGGCAAAAACACGGCTGTGCTCAGGTTCACCAGTGTCTTGCAGAGGAGCCATTTTCTACATGGAGGAAGTGGGGCTGCTCTAATATGAAAAAGGAAGGAAAAAGGAAAAAATCAAGACCTGTGAGGTGGTTGATTTCATGAAATACATCAGCTCATGTAGATGCAGAACAACAAACTGTCATCCCTCGGCACTCTCACTGAGACTCACCCATTCCATACACCAATACTTCCTGTTTGACCGCATTTCACAGTTTCATAATTTCCTCTTGACTTAAGTTGAATGTTTTATGATTGTGGAAAGTAGACTGTAGACTAAAAACAATGAATGAATTATTAGTTCCCATGGAAAAGATGCTGGAGATTTTTATTGATGCTACACGGAGTGGAAGTGAGGTAACAGCCCTCAGCATGAACACTGCCTGCTGTCATCCCAGTTCTGAAAGGCTGCTTCCTGTGATCAGTCTTTTGACCATGCTAGTATGGTCATTCTACAAGTAGTGAGTGGTCTATTTTGTAGGGAGTGACCATTTCTTCTCCATGTTCTCCATGTTGCATTCCATGAAGTTGGAACTGTTGGCCCTGAAGTGGGCGGTTATGGATAAGTTTCACAACTGTCTTCTGGGCTGAACATTTGACGTGGTCACAGACAATAATCCCGCAGGTCACCTACAAGTTGGGAGCAGTGGAGCAGAGATCGTTGTCAGAGCTGGCCCGGTTCAATTTCGAGCTGCAGTACCAACCTGGGAGGCAAAATGCCAATGCTGATGGATTGTCAAGGCAATATGTACATGAAGAGGGCCCTGGGGTTTGCCAAACCGTCAAGCAAGTGGGAGCAATGCTGGCCGCAGGGGTAGGTGGCAACCACACTGTGTTTGTGAATACCATAGGGTTTTTGTCAAGCTTCCCTAGGTATTCTAGTCGCTTCCTGGCTTCGCCTTGTCACCAGGGAGTGGAGAAGCTGGTGTGGGCAAGGTGTTACTGGCCAGGGATGCACACAGAGATTGAGGAGTATTGTTCTAAGTGTGAGTGCTGTATCGTGGCCAAGGCTGGAGCAGTGATGTGATGGCCGGGCGAGTGTGCTGTTCACTGATGTTTTCTCAAAGTTCACAGTGGCGGTCCTGATTCGGGACCTGAGGGCAGTGACAGTGGCAAGCAGTGATGTGCGAGTCCTAAACGAATCGTTCAAAACTCAAGAGTCATTTTACTGACTTGTGAGTCATGATTCCTCATCTCTATTAACTCGTTCACTGACTCGTCCCTGCTGCCACTAGCTAGCTAACTGCAAAGAAGAGACCAGGCAACATGTCACTATTGTGTGACTGCATTTGTATAAATATATCAAGTTAATCGCTGTATTAGCCCTGTGGGAAAAGCAACAGCTCTGGTTTCTTGTTTCAACTCAACTCCCCCTTTCCCTCATGAGCTGTGAACTCACAAAACGAAAATCACAAATCACTCACTTGCTCACTCCCAGCCCAGCAGCACTCACACTCGGGAGTGGGTGGAGCTTTTGTGCGCATATGGATTTCCGCACACTGGGTGACTGACTCAAATGACTCAAAAACCTGATTCTCTTTGGTGAGTGACTCATATAGTGGGACCATTGATGATTGGGTTCATGCATACCAATGGCAGTAAAAGGAAGCCCATAGTCATGCACGGAGGCAAATGGAACAGCAGACAGTTGCCCAGAAGCGAAGTCAGGGGCCCCTTTCCCAGCAAAGTGCACTGCATGAAGGTCAGATGGTTTACGGAATCATTCATTCAAAGGTCGGCACAAGATCCAAGACTTGTGGTAGCTAGTACCATATCAAGTGTTGGTGCTGCTGGATCCCAATGGGGCAGTTTACACCATCGCTAAGGTGGATGGTTCTCAGGCTCCGAGTAATGTGCACCTGCTTGAGCTCAGGCCCTGCAGTACTGATCAGCCTGTGAACAAAACTTCTGTGCTGGAGAAGGAATCCTGCCTGGAACAGGTTAGAGGAGTCAGAGGAAGAAACTGCGGTGCTGCTGTCAAAGTCTTCTCCTGAACAGGGGCTGGTTAGGAGGAGCTCTGCCCAATGATCAGTGATTCACAGGGAACAGACACAGACACACAGGTAGAGCCTGTGGAAAAATACCAGAGTGCTGTGGAAGATGCAGTGGCCAAATGGCAGGAGTCCGATACAGCGATGTCTGAGGATGAACAGGACTCTCCTCCAGTGGTTTGGCAGCACTCTCCTCGGAGCATGGCTGGGATGCACTCCAATCTTTTCCACCTTCCACAATCTGCAGTCCCAAGGTGAGGAGGAAAGGCTGAGGCACCAGTAGTGGCCCACTTTAACAGTCTGTGGTTAGGTACCCTAAAAAATGTTCTCTCCACTTTTATTGATAATTTAAATGAGGTCAATGAGGTAGGGTAAGTGGCCATGGTAGGGACTTGGTTCTGTGCCAATGATCTAAGCAGGGGGGTGAATGTAAGGCAGTGTAACTATGAGTAGAAAGGCATGGCAGTGGCACTGTTAGTGGCATCATAAGGACTTGGGGAGTGCATGCTGGCTGGATGCCGACTGCTTGGTAGCATGAGGTTTTGGGTGGCACCAAGGCTGCAGTGAACGGTGTGGGGACTTGCCATGGTTTCCAGTTTGCCTATACTGTATGTATGTATGTATGTATGTATGTATGTATGTATGTATGTATGTATGTATGTATGTATGAATGTATGTATGAATGTATGTATGTATGCATGTACATGGTATATAAAGTGAGTGTCTAGACTTTTTAATGGCACTGGATACACCTTCTTATTAATGGCTTTTCCTAATCCTCATTATTTTCCACATTGTAAATAAATACTGAAAACTAAATAACAAACCTGTGTGTAAAAACACATAATTCCTCAAAGTAGCCACACTTTGCCTTCATGGCAGTTTTCCATACTATTGGCCTTATCTGAACAATTTGCATGGGCAACTATGGCTATGTAAGGGCTATTTGACCAAGGAGAATGATGGAGTGCTGCATCAGATGACCTGGCCTCTGGGAACTCCTTCAAGACTGATGGACTTACTGTAAACTACATATTCAGTCAAACTGGATGACAATATTTTACAGTTAAAACACAAAGAAAACATGCAAATGTTCTAAACCGAACGTGGAGCAGTAAGACAGAGTGAGGAACATGTTCACAGCCCGCAGTTTCACAATGTTTAACTTATGAACTGTGCAGTCATAAACGTCATTTTGTCATTTTCATTCTTATCTAACCAAATGTGGACTGAGATATGACCTGGAGCTGCTCTGCCTGGTGAGTTCACAGTACTCATCACTTCAGCTGCTCTGAAGAGAACCTCACAGCCATGTTGAAACCCTGTGGATTTTTTGTTGTTATCGTTCAGCTGTCTCTGACAGCCGGAATCAGTGCTGGTAAGATGACAACATTTTTTAAAAGAGGGACTAAAATAAGCTTTAGTTTTAAAATTGATGTGTGGCTGTTGAGATGTCTCTCCTTATGTGTTTGCAAGTGAAAACAATTACACTGTACTTAATGTAATCAATGATACTGTAAGTACTTCATTTTTAAACTCAACTGTGCCTTTTACATATCCATCAT
The DNA here is from genome assembly GCF_042242105.1 of Pempheris klunzingeri. Lineage (NCBI taxonomy): Eukaryota > Metazoa > Chordata > Actinopteri > Acropomatiformes > Pempheridae > Pempheris > Pempheris klunzingeri. The sequence continues at coordinate 18,203,329 of NC_092027.1, forward strand.
TCAGTAAAAGAGTAAAAACCAAATGAGTCAATGTTAGAACGTCCTGTGAACTATAGGCATAGTTAGTAAAACAACACTGGGCTGTTTTGACCTACAATCTCTTGGAGCATATTCAGGCAGAACTACAGTTGACGATTGTGATCATGAAATGAAAACCGTTGGGCTGAGCATCAGTATTAGACTTTATCCATAAGGGTTTTTTTTTGTCATTACAGACTGGGGTGTTCAGAGGACTCCATTCGGCTCTAATCTTGGAAAAAGGTGATACATGATGCAACAGAATGCAGCTTTTATGCTATCATTTCTGAAAATACAACATTGTGTTAATTTGTTCTGAATTTGGTGTATGCTATATAATATTCCTCAAAACGAATATACACTAATTAAACTCAGAAAGAACAAAGACAACCAACACCAATCAATCACCAACATTTAAAGGGATGATACACCATATCAGGGCTCTGTATGTTCCAGACTAATGTGATGTGTGAAGCCAGTCCAGACTAAAACATTTCACCATCTATTAAATGAACTGCCATGAAACATTCATGCTTATGTAGCGGCTAGCTCAAAGCACCACTGTGTCTAAGTCCAGCCTCTGAGAGCTGTTAGCATGGCTGTAGAGCCTTATCTTGTTGAACTCTTGATATTGAATAACTGCAAACGCATATTGAACAAATGGGCAAGGAGAAGCCATGATGGGACCCGTAAGCCAGTGGCTCCCTTTTATAATTGGCACACTTTTCATTCAACTGTACACAAACAAAGTCAGTCATCTACAAAGAGCAGGAGCATAGAAGTGAGCAAATTCTCTCATAAACACTAGGAATTCCAAGTGTCACTTAAAATCAACACAATCAAACTGGTACAATGTGTTTGCCAAAGAACATAAGAGCACATTCCATTGTGAAACACTGAGTGTGAGTTTATGATCCACTGGCTCATTATTCATCCATCACATATCTATTCAAAGGGGATATCTTCAGATGAGCTCTTCAAGGTTTGACCCTCTGCACTCTGATCCTGAAAATGCTGGAAAGTGGAAAACTGATCCTTACAGAGACACTAAGTCACAACAAATCTACAAATCTGCAACCAAATCTAGTTCAGGTTTGTGGCTTACAGAAGAGGCTTTCCCACTTTATTTGACTCATGAAGGTAACACTGAATATAGCCACCAGCATATAGTTATTATGGAGGAAGACCCTGCAGTCATTGAGTCAGCGACGTACCTGTTTGAGAAACATGCCACTGTATCAACTTTGCTGAAATACCAAAAGGGGACACTGCATACTGTCAAGGGAAGCCATTTCTTTTCTACAAGAAATCATGATGTCATACTGGTTGGCCATGGCAGCAATGGTATCAATGGAACAGTCCAGCTAGCTGGTTATGGCCCAGAGGAACTTGCCAAATTTGTGTCAACCTTAAAAGCTGAAAACAGCTTTGGTCACCTTAGCACCATCAACCTCATGAGCTGCAACCTTGGAAATGACCAGAACTTTATGTTGCAGCTGCTACGGGTTCTCCGGTCCCTTAGTGTGGAAACTAAGCTGCACCTACACAACTCCTTTCTGTCTGTTAGCTCTGATGGAAAGATCATGACTAGGACTGACAGATTCTGGAGGTCCCATGACCAAAGCAGAAGTGTCATTGCTGAACTGGACCAAAGAGGTGCCCTGCTTATGAAAGTGGAGCTTGGCTGTGTAGGTCCAGTGTTTCCTAATTATAAAGGAAAGCTTTTGTATTTTAGCACATTGGAGTGGCCAAGCCACCCTCAAATGTTTGTTCCAGTGGAGCTCCGCAAAAAGTACCCTTCTATTGACTGCCTGGAGGGGCTTACTTGGAGCTTGTTCTTTGAGGAGAATGAAAGAAGGCGTGCTCCAGATTATGTCACAGATCAAACACACCTGAAAGCAGTTTGGCTCACAGAGCCAGGACCAGAAGATGACAACATTGTCTTCAAGCATATCAATAACATTCAGAATCTACTCGTGGAGATACGTTACAATGCCAGGGAGGAAGTTGCAACAGACCTTTATTACATTCTCAATGAATGCATTTACAAAGTACACACGAAATCTCTCAGTGTGAGTTTAGTGGGCAAATTCATGAGCACAGAAAATCAAGCTGAAATTGAACATTTCCATCAGAATTTCAATGAGCAGCAGGGTGAGTCCTCCCTGCAGGAGCTGAGAAAGGATCTCAAAGCATCAAAATTCAATGACTTCTGTCGCCAGACTTTCCAGTTCCAGCAGTGTAACTACAACTGTGAGAGATGGGGTCATTACTTCATGACAGCAGTGTTTTCAGCATCTGTGCGCAACTTCAGAACCTTTTCGCTTTTCCTCATGAGTGTCATAGGTTGTGAAGTTGGCCACTTACGGGGGACTGACAGCCCTTTGTGCACAGCATTTGTTGGAGCTGACCACCCCATGATGACTGACCAACCTTGGCCTGAACATCTGAGGCGAGGATTCTACGGCTGCACAGTTGACAACTATGAAATGGCGCCGCAGAACAGACAGATTTGGTTGGATCAAGTTGTAGCAAAGGAAAATAATCTGTACATCAAAGCCAAGGAGATGATGAATGCAGTCAGCCATGATGAGCAAACAGAGCTGGACATCTTTGGGAGAGTCAAAGTCATGAATAAGTACGTGTTTTCATCTTATCTAGAATTTTTTCGAGGTACACCTGAGGGAAAGAAACTCAAGAGAGGATGTACTCCCTCTGCCCATGATAACTTCAATCCATAATGCTGGTGTAACGTGTGATTAATGTGAGCTGCCTGATGCTGATATGACACTGCAATAAAGTGCTGCATAGTCTACATAGTCAGCTTACTGGCACAGCAACACATTTGATAGTGATTTAATAGCTAATGGAAATGATCTTGTACTAAATTAAGTCAATATAAAACCGCTACTGCAAATACTTCACAATGACATATAAACTATTTAAACTGTGTGAGATGGTGTCCTGTCTTAATAAATCAATAATTGATTAAACAGTAACAATCGCAGTACTGGTGATTTCTTTGCATGTTTATTAAATCATTTTTCTTATGGCGTCACATCGGTCAGAATACAAAGAATTACAAAACATAAATACAGAGAAAATGCAATATCACAGAGAGTTATGCATCACTTGTAGAAGATTATATGTATGTATGTATGTATGTATGTATGTATGTATGTATGTATGTATGTATGTATGTATGTATGTATGTATGTATGTTTTCTTATAGAAAAGTAAAGGGACTATAAAGCACACATTCTGAGATGTTGCAAAGTTTAACATGTCCATGTTTTCTTCAAATGGTACTTATGAGTTATCTTTTTTGACATGCAGAGATGACTACACTATATCATAATAAACTACATGCTTGGCATTTATGTGGTTAACTAGTTAGCTGACAATTGCTAGGCCATGGTTAAAAATGGATACCTAACACCCTGTCCTTGTTTCCTTTTCTAAAATGGTAAATGGTGGTCCATTCTTTCCATTGGAAGGCCATGCTTCCATTTAATGGAGTACAACATTTTCAGAACTGTCAGCACTGCGCTTTGAGCTATTAGAAAATGTTCTTATGAAGCTGTGAATACCACAATAGTGGTCCATTCATCCTCCTATTATTAGTGTAGTAACACAACCCTTTTAAAGGCACTAGAATCACTATTACACATAGAAAACAAACAGAAGACAAAAGTGGGGCAAATGAGGGAAAGTGACTGTTAATAATTACTGTGATGACGCCCAGTGGCTTTTTAAATTCAAAATCAGTGTTAGAATCTCAAACAAACTGCTTGTTGGATTGTCTAATGGCATCAAAAGGGATCAATATGTGTAATGAATTTGTAAAACATGCAGTGCAGCCACCTCTGAAAGCAGTTAAGGCAGGTGTTACCAGCAGGTGTCACTGGCAGGCTGGGTGAAAGAGTGCAGTGATAGAAAGGGACGAGATTCAGGATTTACACTCACAAGATCGAACAAGAATGCTGACACATTTATATGGAGGACATATCACACAACATATTGCACTTCAAGCATGCTGAAGCCTTTACAGTGTAAAGTTAATCCTAACATCCATGGTCTTTAAAACTGTGTCTTTGTTTAGCAATTCCCATGGAGGTTTGCTGTCTTCCCCCAAACTCCTCTAAGCTCACAGGCAGTGTTTCAAACCTTTTCATAGATCACTTTGGAGTTTGATCTGGGGGGAACTAACACAACAGAGAAGGACAGCTAATGTTCTGTGGCTAGTAACATGCAGCTAAAATCAGTTTGTCCTGCCCAGTAACAGTAAAGCCAATATTACCACGTGCAGTATGTTGAATAAAAAAGCATAGTCTAACTTACTTTTTTACACTATAACTAGGGTTTCATTCTTATTTCTTTTCTAAAAGTTAGCAATGTGTAGACTTTGAGAATTTAAACACAAACTAGCCTGAATTGAAAGTTAAACTGGTGCAAAGGATGCTGAGCAGTATACGGGCAGAAGTGTGATGTGGAAACCTGTCAGATAGAATTAAAAACTGTGATGTTTTAGATATAAATGTTGGGATGAGCTTGCTGTGCGCAGACTAGTCTTTGCACCTTCGTATTCTGTCTGACACCTCATGAGGAGAGTGATGTACATATTGTTACTCTGCTTAGTTATATTCCAGGGTAGAAACTCAGAGCTTGGTGATGTGTTGGCCTGAGGGCCTGCTCTTTACACGAGGATGCAGCTGCATGAGGAGCCCTTCTGGCTGAGTAGGCCATGCTGCGTGGTGGCTAATGACTGGATCAAGTTCCAGAAATGCTTGAAAGAGATGCCCTCGCCATCACCGACACCCATCTTCCGCATGATCTCACTCAGTCCCTGGTCTGAGCCGACCCCCTGTGAGAACACAGCGTGGTTATTGCTCAAAAATACTCAACTGTGGTGGCTGTACAATGGGTCATTTTACTTTTCACCTTCACTTTCTAAGTTTGTCTAACCTGTGTGTTTGCAACCTGCCTGACCATCTGCCTGCTTATGTCGGATGTGTCTATAGTGATGTCACCAAAACTCAGTTATTAGTAATGAGTGAGTGTTATGAGTGTTTTGAAGAACATTTTCAGACAACTTCTGTAACATAATCTACTTCTGTCCTTCAGATTTGTGTGTTCCAGACAGTCGTAGAACATACCTGAAAACACAGCTTGTGATTGTTCCTAGTGCAGTCAATATACAAAAGTGTTGACCCAAGGGACGTCCCTATATCCAGTGGTATGATTGATTGTTCTCAACAGTTAACTGAGTCTAGTTCTAAGGTGTGGGTGCTCTAAGTGTTTATAGTGTGTTTGCTGGTATTCCATTCTGCTGCTGAGCATGTTCCTGGATTTCTAGTGTGATGTGAGTAAGGTGAGGTGAGCAGCCACACCAGGCCCAACTGAAGGAGGACACACAGAGACAGATGGCAGTTTTACCTTGACCAGGTTAGGCAGCTGGTTGGACAAAAGACCTTTGAATTCATCAGTTTTCAGTGTTGGACCATTGTCAGCTGATGCAGAGTGGAACTGGGTGACCAGCGTGGAGATGGCCTGCTCCAGGTCTGAAAACTGGGGAGAAGAAAGTGAAGGGATAAACGGAGGAAGAAAGACAATGATTATGGGTATTGCCCTCAAATAGGTTTTTGTTAGTGGCTATTCAACCCAAAGCTCTGCCACTGCACAGACAACAAGCAGCTACTGACTCAGGGAATTCACCCTTAATGACAAAAATAGAATTTATCATTGACTTTAAGCAATAATACAAAATAAAGCAAACTACAACAGGTATTATTCAAAGACAATGTGAGGATGTGAGAGGTGTATTGATCTGGTATTGATGAAGCTATTCCTGATTTCGCGGCCGTACGAAGCTTTACAGTTCATCTCAGTGTTTATCAGTTCAGCCACAACTTTACTGTGTTGCTTCTTTCTCATGACTCTCGTGACATTGTTTCCAGAGAAAAGGCTGGAAGACACAATTAGCATAGTGAAGCTATTAACAGCTATTTCAGATATCTCCCTCAGGAGTTGGTGGAGACAAAAACAGAGCTAAAAGAGAGTGAATACTGGCATTGGACGTATCAGATTACAAGGTGATAATATGTTAATGTTGCATTCACAATTTGTTTCTGTTGCCCTAAGTGGCCCAAAGATTAGTTCTTGTAAGATTTAAGGTTAGGAAGAGATGATTGTCCAGTGGAGTAAGACAATATCAGTTTCTACCACCTGAGTTTCGCTCAAACTGTTGATACTGTGCCATCTAATGTCTCTGCGTGGATTAGGGCATTGTGGGTGATTTTGCAAATCAATGAGCACGACTACTTCATAGTAATACTGGATTTTACATGATCTTGCATTAGTGTGATGAAGTACATATCAGGTATTTCAATTGTTGCTTTAGCCAAAAAGACATTCCATTTTACTCCTTTATGTGGAATTATTCAGTCATTCATATATTGTTTATTTCAATTTGTTTCAAAAACACAAGGTTTAAAAAAAAGACTAAGACCGGGGAAGGTTTGTGGCCTTGGCTGAAGGGAACTGAAACTGTGTGTTGGTAGGAGACAGAGCAAGTTTCTGACGGCAAAGTCAAACACAAAACAGGCAAGTAGAGCTCAACCTACTTTAGAGCTGAAGGAAACCTGTGAGATGGCGAAGCAGAGGATTGTCATGAAAGAGGACAGCAGGTCACATCTACATCACAGTGATTCCTGTGCAATGAATCATTTCCTCCTGCATTGTTAGAAGGTCAGCAAGAAGGAAGTCTCCACACATGTTGATGCCATGTCTTAAACTTAAACTTAACTTTTTAAACAAGATGTTGAAGATAGAGGAAGTTAAAATGGAGCAGCGTTTAAACATTCAAACTCCTTCCCTCCTTGGCTCTTTTAGCCCGGCAGTATTTGGCAGACAGACTGAAGCTCATACAGTTGTAGAGCTGCTAAACTAATAGCAGGAAAGCTCCAATTGAATAAGGCCATGAACATGAGCAACATCTTGTGCTTTTTGCGTACTGGAGAACAATCCAGTAGTCACTATCTTTTTAAAGCCTGTAAAAGCTGTTTTTCACCAGTTAATAAAGTTTTATAACCAAGATGACAAAACAATCTATCACAAAGTCCACTCAGTAGCCGACATGCTATCGCACAAGCTTCATCAACAAACAAACCTAAATGGACCTTGTGATGAGATTGTGAAATGACGAATCTGTCTTTTGAGCCGACACGAACAGGACAGCTGCTTAATAAACTCCATCTGCTGAGGAAGGTTGTGCGATATGAACGAAAGCTCCAAAACAGCTATTAAAGGTGCATGTGTAGGATTTAAGGAGATCTTTTGGCACCCAGTGGTTCCTTTTCTCAGAGCTCGCCATGTTTCTACAGTAGCACAGAACAAACAAAAGGGGCCTTTTGCATTTCTACATTGAAGTGGCAGCTTGAATTTGGTAACCTGAATGCACCGGGGAGGAATGAGCAGAGGGTATTCAGTTGGTTGCAATCTACAACCTCACGCTAGATGCCACTACATCCTACTGTGTCTTTATTTGCTTGTAATTCTTTCATTGTTGCTATTTTCGTCATTTGGTAGTATCATTGTTAAGGAATGATTAGAATATAACAGTAATAAAGCAGTAATCCTCAGTTTTGTTTGGCCATTCGCACACAACACAACAACCTGTAAGCACAACATGTTATCACCTTAAAAGTTGCTAGCATGGACTTGTTACCAAACAATTAGTTATTTCTGCACCCAGCAGCTATGGAATAATATGATTATTCATTCAGAGTCGTGTTTATGTCCACCTGATGAGTGGAAGTCCAATATCACTCTCTTTGAGCTCTGCTTTTGGTCTCCACCAACAAGGGAAATGTCTGGCTCTTTAGTTACTAAATGCTCCATTATGTTCACCATCTAGTCTGTTGCTGTAAACACCTCTGGCAGGAGCTGTGAGACTGAAGCAAACTTTAAAAGCGCTGTCACAGTAAAGAGAGTAAAAGACTGAAAAGTCTTCCTGTTAATGTTGACTTGGGCAGCGGTAAAGAAGTGGTAAAGACTCTTGGCGATGAGTGAAACACGCTCCAGTTTTGCAGGTTATTCAATGCATGTGGGCCAACAGCTTTGTTAAAACCACACCCTTTATGACTGGTGTACCACAAGCTGCTGCAAGCCTTCGTCAACTCAACCAGAACGATCCCACAGAGAGCACGGACAGTGTGTATTACATTATATTATATCTAAATATATAATATACCAAATGAGTCAATGAGTTTCTGAGTCCTTAATCTAATGGCAGAAAATAGGTGTTGTGTGTTTGTAGGTATGTTTCCATTTAAAAAAGCACCCAGGTGAATAAGCACGTTGTGAGTAAAATTCAAAGAGAACCATTAAGGGTCGACTCCCTGTGCCATTACCACACCCAGCACCTTGCTGACACGCTGTGAGCTTAGGGATGTTTTGGGGTATATGCTACATTCCCCTTGGCCACAGGTCGCAGTGTCAGTCCTCTACATGTCTGGAACTGGTCCTTCGAGGACAGCTGGCTTTTTCTTTTTCTAATTTGGAAGAGGGACCAGATAAACTGGGGGCCAGAGGTGACACAGGCTCCTTGAAGTTGCCCCTTCCTCTCTGTATTCTGAACACCACAGATTATTAAGGTGTTATCAATGAAAAACTTGATGTCCCACAATAACGAGGAATCCTGAGGTCCAGACAGGTGTGTGAGCTCCACCTGGGCCCCACATTCACCACACTGAACTGGACTGAGGGTGGTAGAGCTACACCCCACTCTCCTGTCTGTCTGTACGGCTCAGTGCTGGCTCTCAGGGAGGGGCCGCGGGCAGCACATATTGTGCCATGGAACAAATGGAAGAAACTGCTTTGACAGTCTGTGTGATTTGAAGACACAGGAAGGCTCTGGTGTCTCTAATAAAAGGGAAACTCCTGTCCGGGAGAGAGTTGTGATGTTTCTCTGTCGTGGCGTGAGATGGCGTCACGCACACTTCCAACGTCTCCCTGCCCAACCAGTGTGGACCTCATTACTGCACAGCTCGCTCTCTCAGCAGCAAACACACTCCCCCCCCCCGAGAAAACAAAATGTAAAGTTTCAAACGTCACCATTACAAACTTGGCTGAGCTTTTTTTAAGCTGAGGGCAGAGAAGGGAAGGGAAGAGCAGAGAAGAGAAGAGAAGAGAAGAGAAGAGCAGAGCAGAGAAGAGAAGAGAAGAGAAGAACAGAGAAGAGCAAAGAAGAGAAGAGAAAGGAAGAGCAGAGCAGAGCAGAGAAGAGCAGAGCAGAGCAGAGAAGAGAAGAGAAGGCTCTGTTCTTACCTGAGGCATGTCGACGCTCACTGTGAATGTGCTCACTTCTCTTCCTGCGTGTCTTGCTATGCTCGTTGCTGTTGTGTGTCAGTGGATCATTGTGTTTGTCACCAGCTGGCAGCCTTCCTGGATCCTCCCTCAGCAAGGGGGGAGGGAGGGGGGGGCTGTGAGCCGTCCACACAGCGCCACACTCTACCTTTAATACACACACACACACACTTATATACTGTATGTATGGCTGGGTATCTGCATCAGGGCTGCGGTTTGAACAACACCCTTGTTAATGTATATTACTTAATGCCATACTGAGTTCAGACGCCCCACTGAGACACAGCTCACATTCAGCACACAACTCATTCCACATCTGGAAACCTTTAGTAAACGCTGGAGGCTGTTGTCTTGCGCAATAACTGCCTGCAAGTTGAGGCTGGCATTCTACTTTTCCTCCAGACTGTCACTGTTTAACCTCTTCACTACCAACGGTGAATGTGATACTTTTCATGTGGCAGCTTTCTACAATCTGTCCAGACTTAGCGAGGCACTGAGACTGTGGGAAATGCCTTGAAGTTATGTTCTTGGAAAAGAATTTGACAATAAAAAAAACGGAGGGAGAGACAGAGAGTGAGAAGGAAACAGGCACAACCACATTCTTTCTATTTGCCTCTCTGACTTGAGACGATAAGTGGGGTGGGTGTAGAAGAAAGGAAAAAGCTCAGCCACAAGAATCTGTCCAAAGAAGAAAAAAACGGCCAGAGACAGCAGATCCTCTGCCTGAACTAAAAGGAGAGCTTTTTCAGGATAGATACTGATATGTCCTGGGGGTGAAGGGCGTGTCAAAATCTATGCTTTCAATGATCTACATTTTTAGATCCGGCCCCACTTCAACCCCTCCTTCTCCTCCAGGTCCTTGAATATGTGGCTGGGAAGGGTTGATGCCACACCCAATGAAAAAAAGCCACAGCGAATTGTTTCAGTAGGAGACCATCAACTTTTTCCACTGTTTCATCCTCAGATGCTTTGCATTAACACACACACACACACACACACACACAAACAATGGCCACACATAAAGGCCTACACAATCACACCCCCACATATGAAGCTTTCAGCTAACAGCACACATTCCCGTGATATTACAAAGCGCGGTCTACAAGTCACTACAAATGACTGAAGAGAACAGCTTTTCCTAAGACCCTCCATGCCCGGTAGACGAGCACATCTTTTATTACAAGGATCATTTAGATTTTTGGAAGTGGGTTTGCATGAGGTACACGTTCATAGTCAGTGTATTACCTACCATAGGTGGCAGTTGGCACACCCCGTTTGGAGAAGCACTCATGTATTGCTGTAGATAAAAGTAGCTGAGTCCTCCCATAAAGCATCAGTCATCAGTGTACACTACATTTGGCTAATTTTCAGCCATCAGACAGCCCTTTCAAATGAGCTGAAGTTCTCTTCAAAGTCACCAGACTCCTCATTTTACCTCACAGAACACGGTTGCTGGTCTTGTTTCTGTGACTTTGATGTTTTAACACCAATTTGGATCTGAATTAACCCATTGAATTAACCCACCAAAGGCACCCAATAGCACAGATTCTAACAGATCGAGGCTCATCAGCAACTCCCGTGTTCTGCTAGTTACTGGTTTTGTTAATGGAGTCAGTTCTCTATTGGAAGGGGCTGTCTGACTGCAAAGTAACACAATAAAAAACTTTAGGCATGCCACTGATACACATATCCTGTCTTTAGATGTGTCAACAGTTTGACTAGTTGACTGAACCTCAATGGGTTAAAGAACTGGGGCTCTCCAGGGGAATGAACAATGAAGACATTATGTGGAGAACCTTCAAGGAATCTTTAGCTTTGGTGGGATGGTCATTCATTAATTCAAAGCTTATTTAGAAGTCTCCTTCTTTCCCATTCCAATTAGCAAATGCATATAAGAATAGGTGCCGTTTTTACTTTATGATGCTTTACATCTCTTTGTGCTTCCACTTGATGGTGTGTATATCATGAACAGACACTATATCAAACATTTATTCCCAACTGGAATGACATTTCAAGCTAACCACACCATATAAATAAGAATGTTTCCTTTTCCCTCAATGTGTTTCTTTAAAGCCAACATCATGTTATTCACCTCCACCTATTGTAACCTCCTTGTTGCCCTTATAGGCTGACTGGTGATATACTGTGAACAAAGCATTTCCTTGGAGACAGGAATACAGCTTCATCTTTCATTTCATTTCAGGTACCAGGACAGAAGGTTTTCATGCAAGATCCTCCCAGGTACTTTTCAGAAAGGTCATGGGAAATGTTTAAAAAAGGTAAAGATGAAACTAGGGGGGTGTGGACATTAATATTTGTGCAATACATTCTACTCCACCACCACAGATGTAGCACCACAGCAACATCCACAACCCTTTCACTGCTCTTTAGGCACTACACAATACTCTGCTCCCACACAACAAAGATGACACACAGATGCACCTACTAGCACATTTATAAATAAAAAAAAAAGAGAAACACAAAAAAGAACTGATGCAAAAAGAAATCATCCCTGTATTTCAACAAAAGAATTGTGTTCTTTTACTTATCTAATCTGTTTTTTGACAGATTTTTTTCTTGTGTAGCCAAAGGGACTACACCCTGTATTTCATTGTACAACCCTGTGTAAATGAACCTCGAAAGTTGTGTCATTCTGATGATCAAATGAAAAGCTGGAAACCAACAAAGTCTCAGTGCGTCTCTCAGTACTGGATGACATCCTGTCTGCAGCTCTCAGCTCCTAGCTCATTGGTTCTGACTGAACTCTTTAAAACACCTCACAAATATGTAGTTTCATTTTTTTTTTAAAAAGGCTCAATGTTGTTTTTAATCAAACCAACAGGATGAATGGTACATTTGGTGGGGCCCATTATTGGTGCAGATTCATCTACATTACAGTAAAGGTGCTCTAGTGAGTATCTGATGCAGCAGGAAGTCTATGTGGGATTGAGTCAAAATAAACTGGTATGTCTGTGTGTGTGTGTGTTCACGATAATGTGGGAACAGGCCACCCAGTGTAATGGGGGGGCTGCTGAGGTGTTTTAGTTTGTGGACAACAATGAAGATGTATGGCACAGAGACATATGAGGCTTTGATACACACACAGTAGTTGTTAGTAGATACATTCAGCCTTGGTTTGAGTCTGCACACAAAAGCCCCCATTTATCCTTCCTAGCACTGAATGGGTGCCAAAACTTCTCAGGAAGGTGTTTTGGTTGCACATCATATCTGACTGCTTGCTGAGTAGACTGAAGAGCTGTCACATTTAGGCCTACACAACATATCATACAGCATATTCACCTGTTCTGCAAAAAAGCAAAATCATTAGGTTATTTAATCTGGGGCGATATAATGACTCTGTTGTGAGATCCTCCTCAGACCCTCCTGTCAGTTTAGAAAATCAGTGCTTAGTTGAAGGTGAAATCCCTCTAAGTGTTCCTTAAGTTTCTCCCTCACATCTTCTCTCATTTCCACCAATGTAGTGTTGACAACAGAGTGCTGCTCACCATGCTTACCATCACAGGCTGTTTCAGCCCTGGACGGACTTTTGTTATACTCTGTCACGTGTCCTAAGTCTCTTTTCAGAGCCACTTCTGACACTAGTATGGTTTGTGCCTCGTCAGTGACTCCCTCCAACTTGTGAATACTTTGCAACACGTCTGCAGGAGAGGCAGGCACCAAAATGACCTGTCCGTCAGCACCGTTCTGGATCCAAAACTGCTGCTGCTGCAGGTCCTGGTGATGCTCCTCACCCATAGTCATAGTCTCCCCCTCACACATGTCAGAGAGCAGCAGCTGCTGCTGAGAGCCTAAAAAGTGCAAACTCTGCTCATGAATATCAGACAGAGACACTCCAACAGGGATCACGTGTTCAACACCTTGAGTTTGGAGCAACACTTGGCAGTTTGTTATTTCTGTGTCAATGGTTTCCACGCTTTTCACAGGTGGTCTTTCCAACCCGACTACCTGTGTGTCTTTAGCTTCAGCTGTGCTACAAGAACTGCTTTCAACATTTCTCTGAAGCTTTGGAGAGTCGTCATGTACTATGGGATGGATATATTTCCCAGTCTTTGAAACTCTGTGTGCTACCTGGCCGACCTGTGCCTGTCCTTTTCCACAGAAAAAGCAATGTCCTTTCTGTTCTGACCAACTACTGGTGTGTGAAAAAAGATGCTCCTCAAACTCCTTCTGATCCACACATCTGTCCTCAAACACCTCTGGATCCTCAGGTTTAGCATCAGCCTCACTCTCCACCTGATTACAGCCTCCTTTGCCCTGTCTCCCCCCACCCCCTGGTGTCAAGCCCCCCCTGTTTTTGAAACTGTTTTGTGACACAAGCAGAGCCTGCTTCAGCCGCTTGTCACGGAGCCTCAGCACAGTGCTCCGCAGGCGGTTCTCCCTCCGCCTGGCTGCATGAAGCTGTCGTAAGGCCTTCTCCAAGCAATCAATAGCCTGGTCGTAACGTCTCCTCCACAGCAGGGGGCAGAGTTGAGCGTAGCTGTGTTCTTTGGACAGGTAGAAGCCTGGAGGAGGGGGCAGGCGCCTCATGTAACATGATGGGGAAAGGGGACGAGGCACTGGTGGCGGTGGTGAAGGACTATGTTCCTGCTGTGAGAGTTGCTCCATCCTTGACGGCTCTTCTTGAGAAGATGCAGGTATGCTTTCATTAGGCTCCTCAGCTGCTGCCACTGACCTCTGAACTGTGGCTTCTTCAGAAGTTGGGCTCTTGTCTTTCTCCTGTTGAGTGTTCTCCTTGTCGTCTGAGTGGGGATTGGTCCTAAAGACAAAGAAAAAAGTGACAAAGGCTGTCTGTTTCATTTGTTTTTCCTTCACATGGTACCACTTAGAGATGGGTGACAGATGGCAGGACAAACCTTTGCACAGTAACTGCAAAAGAAAAGTGTTTCTTCTTCACAAATGCTAACATTAGTTCATGCATGTTGCAGTTGTATGATCACTAGAGGTCTTACTTAGTATGTATCTTATTATTGAGAGTGTGCCCTCTACTGGAGGGCTGAGCAGCACTCTTCAGAATTTGACTCATTCTCTTTGGCTTTCTGTCAGGGTGGGGGTTGGACCAAGAGAGAGAGAGAGAGAGAGAGAGAGAGAGAGAGAGAGAGAGAGAGAGAGAGAGAGAGAGAGAGAATGAAAATCTGTGTTGAATGCAACAACTGATGGTTTTATACTGTGAATTGTACATAATACTGAAAACAAGTTTGTTGCATTTCATATCTATGATATATACTGCATTCACCCAAACAACTATCCTAAAAATCACTAACTGTCATATTTCAACGTGCCTCCATTATATCCACATGACATGCTTCAGTTGCTTGCTGACAAAATGTGGACTGAAAGTATCCAAAATAACTGAAAACAGTTTCGTTCAGTATTGAAACTGAACATGTATAAATAGAGCTGATTGTGACTACTTCTTCTTGGTATCGTTATGTCACACACCTGTGTCTGTCTCTACTGATGACACATGATGATTACATCATTTCAACCACACACTGCGCCTTGCAATTTTATGATGGGTGAGGTGCATGATAATAAGGAAATGACAAAAAATATTTGTAATCTATGTTTAAGAAATGTGTCATATTGAATGTGAGGGTGCCTGAGGGTGTCTGCAGAACAAGCACACAGATCTTGCTGTTAGGTCTCGCTAAGTTGGTCTCTTTACTCGCAACATTTTTTAGTGAATGATCTGTACTTGTAGAGCTCCTTTCTAGTCATTTCAACATCTCAAAACACTTTTCCATACATTCACATTTGCCCATCATTCATCCAGGAGGAATCTGGAGGAGACTGTTCTTTCACACACATTCACAAATCAAAATAATAATTATCTGTTTTGTTGTCTGTATGCAAAATCATGTCTCAATACCATTCTACCAGTTGAGAATCTTTTATGCCCCATCTTCAAAACAGCACAAAAGTCAGGCTTCTGGACTGCTTACCAAAGGTGGGCAGGGGATACGTCCTCATGAGGAATGCCTTCTTGCTTCTGTAGTGCTCCTGATTTTTTGTATTTGGTTGTTGAAGAGGAATCAAATATTGTAGGAAATGCATCTTTCTTTAGTCTTCTGATCCCACTGAGAATGGAAAGGTCAAACACATTTTAGCCTTCTATCTAAACATAGACTGGCATCAGTGGTCAATAACAGAAAACTTAAAGTTCAACTATTAATATGTGCAATCTGTAATGTCCTGACTGAGTCTACAGACCTGCACCCACTGAGTTCAAAACTCTCTCGAGTGAAGTGTTTGGAGCAAAAGTAAACAAAGTCAGTTTGAGGATCCCAGGAGTCTGCACGGTGGGAGTTAGAGATCCAAAGGTTCCTCTGAGTTGCTCCTTTTGGTAATCTGAACATCAGAAAGACCAATTAATATTGATCAAAGTAATTTTTTTACTTTAATTCTCAAGTTCAAGCTAAATATGGAGCATTTAAGCACATCATGAAGACAGACATTAAACACAGCATATATTTGTGCACAACAAGCTTTGGTTTTGTGAGCATACTGTAGTGCTGCAGTGCTGAGCCCATTACTGAGTCTGAACTGTTTCACTGTCTACATGACAGGAGCATATGTGCTGCATGATGCCCCTCTTTATTCAGAGCTGTATATACAGTACAACACAAAAACACTAACTCTTCTTGGAAAGGTTGAAGAAAATAGTATAAAAATTGAAAACACGTGTATGGGAGGAATTGTTATGCATGTTGCAGATAATTTCTAATCTGAACGTTTTGGGAACAGTTAGCATGGGCTCAGAGCTATTTCAGCAACCTGCACCATAAACATTCAAAAGTATTGCCATGAACAGTCACTTGTTGGAAAGCAACAAGATCAGCTTAACAGCTGATTCATTCATTACTGACTCATCATTTAACTTGAAAGTGGCATCAAAGTCCCCAGAGATGTTTGATGGAAAACAAAATGCTCACTTGTGAAAAGTGATGCCAACATTCCGAGTCTCACGGTTGTCCCGGGTTTTGCACCCACCTGCTGAACAATGTCTTGGCATCTGAAAGTGATACAACGAAGAGAAGAACATAGTCAGTTCTAACTTCAAATATTAACTAGTACTTAAAGCATGAGAACATTTCAATCTGAACAGAGCCATGCTTCACTGTTGGCAGGGGGTTCTTTTCAGCGTCTGCCTCATTCTTCCTCCTCAAGACATTGTATGGTTCAAATAATCAGCTAATTATTAAGGACCACCACAATTTCAGAGTCTCTTTTTGTCCCACCAGCAGTCCAAATCCTAACATTATGTATGGCAAAGAAAAGCAGCAAATTCATTCCAAAGGTCCTGGATGGAGTTGAGGTCAAAACTCTGTGCAAACCACTCAAGTTCTTCCCCACCAAACTGGGAAAACCATTTTTTTCTGGATTTGGCTTTGTGCACAGAGACATCGGACAGGTCCGTCCACATACTGCATGTTAGGCCATATAGTGTGTCAGTGTTGTGAGAAAATGATCGGTGCAAAGAACCGGGGGTGGGGGGGTGGTTGAGTGTCTTATGTAGGATGAGAAGTGATAAAAAAAGGAAATAGCATTACAATGGAGAAGGTTAGAAAGGAGAATCTCACCCTGCATTAATAAAAAGCAATTCATATTCGTAATTTATTTAACATATATCATAGCTAAAATCCCCGTCTTGTATCTTCACTTGCTGGCACTGTTGGAGGCACTGATGGAGGCACTGTTGGAGAGACTGATGGAGGCACTGTTGGAGAGACTGATGGAGGCACTGTTGGAGGGACTGATGAAGGCACTGTTGGAGGCACCGATGGAGGCACTGTTGGAGAGACTGATGGAGGCACTGTTGGAGGGACTGTTGGAGAGACTGATGGAGGCACTGTTGGAGGGACTGTTGGAGGGACTGATGGAGGCACTGATGGAGGCACTGTTGGAGGGACTGTTGGAGGGACTGTTGGAGGCACTGTAGGAGGGACTGTTGGAGGGACTGATGGAGGCACTGATGGGGGCACTGTTGGAGGGACTGTTGGAGGCACTGATGGAGGCACTGTTGGAGGGACTGTTGGAGGGACTGATGGAGGCACTGATGGAGGCACTGTTGGAGGGACTGTTGGAGGGACTGATGGAGGGACTGATGAAGGCACTGATGGAGGGACTGATGGAGACACTGATGGAAGGGCTGATGGAGGGACTGATGGAAGGGCTGATGGAGGCACTGTTGGAGGGACTGATGGAGGGACTGATGGAGGCACTGTTGGAGGCACTGCGTGCTGCTCTTCAGTTCTTCATCCTAAAAATGTTAGCGTGTTGCGTTCAAGGCCAGCTCGGAGAGAAGATGTCCTGCTCTTTGTTAATCCCATAGTCTCCTCGTTACAACGGGATTTTAAACAACTATCTATTCATGCGCACTGGGAATGTAGTTGAACCACCACAGAAGGCTCTGAGCGGCCACGCAGCCGCTGTCCCACCGTATTCATCCCTCAAACAGCGTCAGCGACGTTAACTTACTCATATTACACAGACTCGGTGAAAAAGTTGTTTCACAGCGCTGTGCTGGGTTCAGAAACACACTATCCCAGACTAAAAGCTCATGGTTCTGTTGTGCAACAGAACTCTGTTGTGTCACAGGCACTGTATGCGCTCTGCAGGTGTAGCCAGTAATGTCATTCATCCCGCGGCATGGCTGCACCGGGAACAGTCCGCATACGTTACGTGTTCGGTTCAATGTAGCTAGCATTAGCTAAACTGACACTAGCTAGCCAGGAGCTAGCTAACGCAAGCTAAGCCGCTAAGCCGCAGGTGTCATGGGGGGGGGGGGCTGTCTGTGCATGTGGGGGTGTTAGGTTACGCTTAACTTCACTAACCGCATGACGACTGATAACATATTAGGCACATTACCGTTAACAGCAGATTTCGACCTCACGAAGATGGCTGATCTTTTCTTCATCCACCTTCTTCCTCCTTTTCCTCGTCCTTCTTTTTTTGTAAACAAAACTTTATTTAAAACACCAAGCGAACATGGAGCCATTCCATTCAGTATGTACATGTGTTTATTATACACATGACCAGGTATTTAAAGCATTATGGTGCATTTGAATATGAATGCTTTGTATTTATAACAAAGCCTATCGGTGTATGTTAAAGATACAATCTTATGATCTTTTTTAGTATCATTATTGTTCATTGTTATGGTTCTGTTATTCCACAAGATGGAGCCTGTAGTCACATCTCAGGTAAATATAGGGCTTGTTGTCCAGGGCTCTAGTTTTCTGTCTATAAGTGAGATCTATGGATTGGGATGTTCACTTTCAGACCTGTTAAAAACCAATCTAACTGCTTCACTCAGCTCCCACTATTCAGTTAGTATACTGTAATGTGGGGCAAGAACTATCATTTCTCCTTTTGTGTAATTGTTTCTGTTTTAATTAGAAACTTCTAGTAAATTCCTGGTAGTTTCTGGTAACTTGATTTGGTACAAATGTGTTTAGGATTATTCACACCGTCACGACAAATAAATAACAAAAGTTGAAGGTGCCACCTTAAGGCCTCAAGTGGTGGACTTAAATACATTTACTCAAGTGCATTTCTTAAGTACAATTGTACAACAACAACAACAATAATAGTAATAATAATAATGTTCAGGTGCTCAAGGACAAAAATAGATGTGGATTCCTCTTGACCCGCCCCCCCCCAAACCCCAGTTCCTCCCATTCTCTGTGCATTGCTCTGGACCAGCTACCAGCTGAGTTAAAAACATTCTTTTTCCAATTTCCACTTCCTTACAGCTATGTGACAGTTTACAAACAGGTAACTGCATGACTCACATGCAGTGCAATGTCACACAGGTCATCTCATTTTCAGACTTCAACTATGGATCCTCTGATTTAGATGGATGGATTCAATTCAATTCAATTCAATTTATTTGTATAGCCCAATATCACAACAGAGTGTCTCATAGTGCTTTACAAAGTTCACTGAAATAAACAAGTGTAAGCGATCAAACAATCTAATAAAGAGTCCAGCAGTCGATGAGGCCAATGGATCAGTCCGGTGGATCAGTCCCAGGCATCACCTGCCCTTTATGACCCTCCTTCTTCAGGAAGGAAAAACTCAAAAAACCCAGTGGGAAAAGAGAAACCTCCGGGAGCACCACAGTGAAGGAGAGATCCAGCTCCCAAGGACGGACAGGCTGTAGCCTTGGACAGACGCAGATCCATTGGCTGATGGAGAACCACATCAGCGGGACCAGGACCAGGATCCATAGGAACCAGGGAACCACATCAGCAGAACCAGGACCAGGATCCACAGGAACCAGAGAACCACATCAGCGGGACCGGGACCAGGATCCACAGGAACCAGAGAACCACATCAGCAGGGCCAGGACCAGGATCCACAGGATCCACAGGAACCTGAGAGATGAGAAAGCACAGAAACGCTCCGGGGAAGATAGCAAGTTAGAGGCAGACATTTGACTGACATGAGACATAACGATAGAGAGGAAGAGGAGGATAGAGAATAGAGGAGCTCAGTGCACCATAGGAGTCCCCCGGCAGTCTGAGCCTATAGCAGCATAACTAGGGGCTGGTCTAAGGCCTGAGCCAGCCCTTAAATATATGCTTTGTCAAAAAGGAAGGTTTTTAGTCTACTCTTAAATGTAGAGAGGGTGTCTGCCCCCCGAACCCAAGCTGGAAGGAGGTTCCACAGGAGAGGAGCCTGATAGCTGAAAGCTCTGCCTCCTGAACTACTTTTGGAGACTTTGGGAACCACCAGTAGGCCTGCATTCTGGGAGCGCAGTGCTCTAGTGGGGTAGTACGGTACTATAAGCTCTTTAAGATATGATGGGGCCTGACCATTAAGAACCTTGTAGGTGAGGAGAAGGATTTTAAACTCTATTCTAGATTTTACTGGAAGCCAATGAAGAGAAGCCAGTACAGGAGAAATATGATCTCTTCTCTTAGTTCTCATCAGAACACGAGCAGCAGCGTTCTGGACCAGCTGGAGAGTCTTTAAGGACTTATTGGGGAAGCCTGATAATAATGAGTTACAATAGTCCAACCTAGAAGTGACAAATGCATGGACCAATTTTTCTGCATCATCAGTGGATATGATGGGCCTGATTTTGGCAATATTATGTAGATGGAAAAAGGCAGTTCTAGAAATCTGTTTAATGTGAGAGTTAAAGGACAAATCCTGATCAAATAAGACTCCCAGATTCCTCACAGTGGAGCTGGAGGCCAGATTAATGCCGTCCAGAGCAGTTATGGTAGTGGAAAAGCTGTCT
This sequence comes from Pempheris klunzingeri, assembly GCF_042242105.1. NCBI lineage: Eukaryota > Metazoa > Chordata > Actinopteri > Acropomatiformes > Pempheridae > Pempheris > Pempheris klunzingeri. The sequence goes on from NC_092027.1 coordinate 18,223,985, forward strand.
CTGAGGTGTCTGGGGCCAAGCAAAATAACTTCAGGATGACAGATGCATGACACAGCAGCAGTACATGAATGACCACACTGAACAAAGAATAGTGCAAAAATAAATGACAGAAAGTAGTAACACAAGATTCAAGAAAAAACTTGAAGTCAACCATCAGAAAACTGTCTCCATCTTCCCTAAAATTAGTATGTTGTTTACATAGCTCCATTCAGGGAACTTCCCAGAAAAATCATAGAACCATCACAAAACTTTTGCAAGAGTTTGTGACAGGATTTAAGTTTGTAGCAGCAAGTTAATTGCTTGTGAAAACTGTTTCCAGTTTTGCGCTGGTGGGAAAATTGTAAAATGGTAGTTCCTGTGAGCGCATAATTTTATTGTGAATGTAGTGTGATATTTAAGCTTCCTTTGGCCCTGACCACCTGACACATGTTTGTTAAGGATACGTTTGGACCTGATATTTAAGTATCAAATGTCTGTGAGTTTTAATCAGAGGGAAACTTGTTTGAGTTTAAATGCTATGTTTATTGTTCTGAGAAGGACAGTCAGAATATCTACAGAAAATATCTTTAAGCACTTTTGGTTATTTTGACACTAAGTTAATACCTCATGGAAATCAAACTTCATCTAACTGCATGATGTGACCTAGTCAGGAAACCAGCACTGAAGCTACAATATGCCTTTAAATTATTGGAAATGTTCATTTTTGTGTAAAAGTGTGGTGTAATTGGTAAGGAGAGAAGAGGAAGGACAATCATACTACTCTGGCTTACTGTGTATTTGATTTGTCATTATTTATTTTTTCATAATTCTTTTATTGACAAAGCAGGAACAGAGGACCAACGAATGGACATTTCAACAGAGACATTTGCACGAGGGAGAGAAATGTTTATTATTTCTGACATTATTGTGTAAAATAAAGAGAAAGAAATCCGGAGGAAAAATGAATGGCCCGCATCTTCATTAATAATGCATTGTTGACCTGTTTTCCAGTGAATGAAGTCTAACCAGTCAACAAAAAAATCTATTTGTTACTACTGCCTTAGTCACCTGTAACAGGAGTATGATGGCGTTGTCCACCCCGATGCCTGGTTGGTATGCAAACTGAAGTGGGTCTGGGCTCACCAGTGGGCAGAGATGAGCAAGTATCAGTCACTCCAGGGTCTTCATCATGTGGGATGTTACTGCCAAAGTCCCGGGGGTGCAGAGCCTTTGGGACGGGTACCATGCAGGATATTTCCCACAGCTACGGCATCCTCCCCAGCTTTAGGTTGAAGTTGAAGATGTGTTCCACAATTCTGCACAGCTGATCTACACAGGACTTCAGGAGCCTGGAGCTGATACCGTCTGGACCTGCAGACTTCCTCATCTTTATTTTCCCGTATGAGTGTTGTGAGGGACAGGTTGGAGCAGGGGGTGCTGTGAGCTGGAGTATGTAGGTGGTGGGGTTGGGCTGATGAAGTGAGCTGTGGGGGGGGCGGCTGTGACCCATGCATCTGAGGCAGGTCGAAGGAGACAGGGGACAGGGTGGGGAATTGTCTCAGAAGCGCAGACGAGGAGGGTTGCGGCGAGGCTGACTGGGCCGGGGGAGGGGCAGATGACTGATCAAACCTGTTGAAGGATGAGTTCAGGCCATTCACCCACTGTTGGTCCCCAGCAGCCTGAGGGTTTTTCAGGCCTCTCCAAACTCCAATTATATTATTCCACTGCAGCTGATCCTCCATCTTCTTTCTGTAGGTGTCTTTCCCCTCCCTGATCTTCCTCCTCAACTCCTTCTGTACAGCCTTTAGCTCCTCCTTATTCCCTGACTATAAAGGCGCTCTTCTTCTCCTTCAAGAGAGCCTTTATGTCAGGATTAATCCACTGCTTGTTGTTGGAAAAGCACCGTACAGTCCTGGTGGGTACAGTGCTTTCCACACAAAAGTTGATATAGTCCGTCATGCAGTGTGTGAGTCTGTCGATATCCTCTCCGTCCTCTCGTTGGACCATCTCTTCACTGTGCAGGAGACGGCTGGTTGCCTGTGTACCACAGATTTATACACAGGTAGGAGGTGAACCAAGCTGTGGTCAGATCTTCCCAGTGGGGGGAGAAGTTCAGTGTTTTATTATCCCTGGTGCAGTATGAGACATACTAGGTGAATGTGGGTAGAGGGGAAGATGTAGAGGCATGGTTAAAGTCCCCAGGGATGAGAACTGTGGGTGTTGTATTTGCAGCCTGCTAGTGTAATGGAAAAATTGCTGTCATATGCTGACAAACCGATCTCTGCCCAAACTGTACTCACTAGATAAGATGTTTTGGTGTATGTCATGATGACAAACCTCACACACTGTGTTGTATAAATATCCTGTGTGTGAGACTCTCTGGAGCTCACACTTCAGCAGAGACTACTGTCTCTGTGTGAACTGTCCGCTCTTCTTGTACAAGAATAAAATACAATTATTCAGAATAAGTTTTTCCACGACAAACTTGGCGACGAGGATGGGATCTGGTGAGTGATCAAGACGATCACATCGAACAGAAGGTGTTTGGCCAACCTGAAGACAATAAAATATTCAACCTCTACCCCGATCAAAATTGAGGGAGGACCTGTGCCGGTGTTCAGGACCTTCTCCACCGGGATTCCATCGCTGAAATAATTACCCACACAATCATCTGAATACGGTGAGAGACCATCAAAAGATTGTCAACAGACTTTTTTTGTCTTTTATGGCGTCATAGATTTGAATCCCAGAGGTGTGAAATAGAGAGCAATCCTGGCCTGTGAATTGTAACTTGTACAGTTATAATTCTAGAAGGGGAAGTGAGTCCTGGTCTATTAACTTATCACACACTACCCTAGTGAGGGGGTTGTAGAAATACCACTCTTTGAGGAGACGTCCTCATCGTACCGTTCTGTGAATGGAAAGGAAGAGATAGGCCTATGTGTTGACGCCATGAAGGAAAGATATGGTCCTGAATCTTTGAGATATTTACCAATACGGAATGAAAGGTTTTAGTATGAACCAAGAGAAAAACAAAAAAAAAGGAAAAAACTTAAAGAGAAACTTGGAACTGAAGACCAAAGTTGAGACAGCAAAGGAAAGTGCTCACAAAGGATTTAAATAAGATAGATAAGCAATAGAGATGTTTGCAAATATGAAAGCATGACAAAAGCAGAGGCGCTCAAGCCCAACACACCCACACAAAAACCAGCTGAACAAACACAATGCACGCCAGTCTCTCCCTCCTCTCCATATGCAGGTCTCATTGCCACCGTGTCTGCAGTAAAGCTTAACTAGGACCTCAATGGTGCCCCCAATGCATCCATCCAATGCTCCAGCTCCTGTGGCTCCACCCGCCGTCATGATGACTCCACCTGCTATGAGTCAACCTCCTCCGACGTCAGGCTCGCCCACAGTGACCACTCTGACTCCACCTCCGTCATATGCTATGGCTATTAGTCTGCCTCGTCCTCCTCCTGTTGCCTTCTCCCTCGCCCACAAGTCCGTTGGTGTCTGCAGCCCCCTGTTCGTCCTCATCACCAGCACTGTCCTCCTACTCCACGACAACCATCTATCAATCCCATATGTTGCCGTCGCTGGCAATATGTGACAGGAGTCCCAGGGGGACACCACATTGCACGCTTCACTGTCACCACCAGGACCAGCTCCACCCCAAGCAGACAATATTGTGGACCCACCATCTGGCCATTCATGGCTGGACTGTTGCCTGTGGTTGCAAAATCAGTGAGAGACAGATGCATTCGCGAGGTTGTTTGACATGCCAAACATGCACATGAGTAGCTGGCTGAACAAAAAGCCACAAAAACGCAGAAACAAAATAACCAGCTCAATCTAGCCCTGCTTCAGACCACAGCTCGTGTCCAACAGGACCCGAACATCAACAGGGCACCGTACACCTGTGCCCTGCACATTACCATATTGCTAATGCTAAATTTTTAGTCACACTCCTATTGTTAGTGTTATAGTCGCTGTTAGTATGTTGGTTGCTGTTTGTGTTGTCCCTCTCTCTCTCTCTCTCTCTCTCTCTCTCTCTGTCCAACCTCCACCCAACATGGACCCCGACAGAAAGCCCCCCCCTCTGAGCCTGGTTCTGTTCCAGGTTTCTTCCCGTTAAAGGGGAGTTCTTCCTCCACTGTTGCTCAATATAATATCTGATGCTGCTCATGTGGAGTTGAATCCTTAATGTTGAATTCCTGAATTGTTGGGTCTCTCTCTAATTAAAGAGTTTGGTCTAGACCTGCTCTTTATGGAAAGCGTCTTGAGATAATGCTGTTATGAATTGGCGCAAAATAATACAAAATGAAATTGATCTAATAAATAGGACTTAAACCAGCTTAATGCAGTTCCTTTTATACCAATGAACTGTTCCAGTCTCTGTAACAGGATGTGATGGTCAATGGTATCAAAAGCAGCACTCAGGTCTAACAAGACCAGTATAGAGAGAAGTCCTCTGTCTGATGCCATAAAGAGGTTGTTTGTAACCTTCACCAGTGCTGTCTCTGTGCTATGGTTCGCTCTAAAACCTGACTGAAAATCCTCAAATAGACTAATAGAATTTAGAAAATTACACAGCTGATTAGCTACAACTTTCTCCAGGATCTTGGAGAGAAAGGGAAGGTTGGATCTAGGTCTATAGTTGGCTAATACACCTGAATCAAGAGTGGGCTTTTTCAGGAGAACAGTAAAAGAAAATTTCATTGTTCTAATCGTACCGTACACCTGCCCGAACAGCTCAACAGTATCAGTGGTGACAGGAAGGCAGATGCATCCACTGTGGAGACCTGAATCACTGGGCCAGAGACTGTCGACACAAAGAACTCTCGCCAGAAATCACCAACAACCTGTATCCAACTCTGACTGATCAAATGGGGCTCCCGGAGAGGCTCTGGCAGCTGGCTGCAGCACTGGTGGTGGTGAGATGCATGCAATACAGACACATAACACTGACATGATCTGTGCTTTTCTCATCCCTCAGGTTCCCGTGGATCCTGGTCCTGGTTCTCTGCTGTGGTTCTCTGGTTCCTGTGGATCCTGGTCCTGGTTCTCTGCTGTGGTTCTCTGGTTCCTGTGGATCCTGGTCCTGGTTCTCCTGCTGTGGTTCTCTGGTTCCTGTGGATCCTGGTCCTGGTTCTCCTGCTGTGGTTCTCTGGCTTCATGAATCACTGCTGCGGATCGTTGGCCACTCGTCATGTTTTTCAACATTACCATATTGCTAATGCTAAATTTTTAGTCACACTCCTATTGTTAGTGCTAAATCCTCAAATAGACTATTAGAATTTAGAAAATTACACAGCTGATTAGCTACAACTTTCTCCAGGATCTTGGAGAGAAAGGGAAGGTTGGATCTAGGTCTATAGTTGGCTAATACACCTGAATCAAGAGTGGGCTTTTTCAGGAGAACAGTAAAAGAAAATTTCACTGTTCTAATCACGTGCACATATGACAACAGTCATTTTAAACATTCATTTTTTTCTGTCAGACAGATGCCCTGTAAATCTGCTAGGGAGAGACTTGATGTGTTATCTAGGGTTGAAGTAAATCTCCACACCAGAAGGTGTTCAGGTTCAGAAAGCAGAACCACAAATGTTTTCTTCATCAGGATCTCAGTCACTGTTGTACTCCTATCAGTGGCCGCTCTCTGACCCGGACTCATAATTCAATTAGTACTTAACAGTTATTTTAAATAGCAAAAGAAAGAGCGACTCAAACTGAAACTGACTTCATGCAGCATGACTCTCTGACATGACTTTCTGTGACACAAAGAGGCTTGACGTTTGAACAACAAGGATGCATCTGCAGAGGAAGTGACTACAACAAACTTCCTGTTTTGGAGAACTCACTCTTGTGTTTTGTCAGTAACTCTGACGCAGGAGCAAATACAGCTTTTGATTTTTGTGACTCACACCCACACATATCTCTGTCTAAGCACAGACATTCGCTGTGGCAAAATTTGGATGTCTGGGATAAAACTTGTGTTCACTCTCTGGAGACTGATTGGCAGCCAACCTTTGATCCACAAGTGCAGCACAATCCACTCATTGATGCATATCGACAAAAATGTCATCTTACATTTGATGCATCTAGGTATGTTGTATTAGTCTTCAACAACTCATCAATCTTTCTCTCCAATGCTGAAGCAGCAGAACACCCACTACTAAAAACAATAACATCAACATTGTGAGCTCAGGGAAAATATAATTTTGGTTTGGTGAAAAACATTCAAACTGTTGTCATAATTCCCAAATCTGATTTCAGACCATGTAAAGCCCAATATCCACTCGAACAGGAAGCACTACAAGGTATTAGGCCGGTTTTTCAGTCTCTGTTACAAAAGGGGATCATTGTTCCATGTGACACTTCACCAGTAAGAACTCCCATCTTCCCTGTAAAGAAAATCAGAGATCCAGGTCAGCCGACTGAGTGGAGATTTGCACAAGATCTACAGTCTGTTAACGCTGCTGTTTCTCCAAGAACATCCACTACAACCTATACACCATTTTACAGAATGTACCTCCTGAGGCTAAATGGTTCTTTGTTGTTGACCTTGCAAATGCATTTTTCAGCGTTCCAGTTCATCCAGACTCCCAGTACTGGTTTGCATTCACTTTTAAATGAATGATGATCATAAATCCTGAATGATCATAAAACGTCACATCTCTCTACACCTTGCTGGCTCAGATATCACACTGTCCTGCTTGACATGCCTAACGTCAAGGTGCTAAGGTGCTCCAGACTTAATCCTGCCACTTTCCTCCAAACAGAGTTCGACAGAGAACCACATAACTGTGTGGCTGCTGTAGGGGCTAGCTATTCCTCACGTCCTGATATGTCTGATGAACCTCTCACTAACCCTGACCTTGTCCTTTGTCTCTGTTGATGGCTCAGCCTATAGAGATAGCTCTGGCACTAACTGCCAAACTGTGCGTTTCTCTGTGGTTACTGATCATGACACTCTCTGCTCTGCCTCACTTCCTTCCCATCTGCCGCTCATACTAATGGTTCCGATCCTATCTTCTGCAGCAAGGCTAGGGTGATTGCTGCTGCTAAACACGCAGTCCTCCATGGTCAAGCTTATACACTCCTGTCCACTACTGTTGATCCTTCTGACCCTTCTTCTTTACCCTCCTCCCTCCTGGCTGTGCAGTCCTTTGCTTCTTCCACAGACAAACAACAATGGATTAAAGCTGGCTGCTCAACACAAGACGGTGTGTGGATCTCTCCTGATAACAAGCCCTGCCTCCCCTCCCACTTATTTTCCCATTTTGCATGGCAAGGATCATGTGTCCAAAGGGAGGATACTACATATGGTAACATCAATATGGTCCATTAAAGGTTTCTCTACCATTGAAGAAAATTATTGTAAAAATTGTATGATCTGTACTCAAAACAATGTGGGACGGTGCAGGATCACAGCTGACACCCAGTGAAGGGAAAATATGCCTTGGTGATGGTGGACATATGGTCAAAATGGGTGGAGTGTTTCCCATATAAAAGACAAAATCGTACCACAGTGGCCAAAATCCTACTGCAGGAAATCATTCCCAGGTGGGTAATTCTGACCAAAACCAGTGGTGACAGTGGTTCCACCATTTGTAAATGAAGTGATTGAGGCAGTGGGAAATTTCCTCGGTATCAGTCTGAAACACCACTGCTCTTACCACTCAGCAAGTGGAGGGGCAGTGGAAAGAGACAATGGCATGTTAAAAACTAAAATTAGCCAAGTGCTGTGATGAAACAAGTCTTCCTTGGACCAAGGCCTTGCCTTTGGTCTTAATATACATGAGAATGAGAAACAGACCAAGAGTCAATATGAACCCTTTTGAAGTGCTCTTTGGGAAACCACCATCCCTGGGAATGATTCCAACCGCCAAAAAGGTGACCCCAACGGCTCTCTGTGATGATGCAATGGTCCAATACTGTAAAGAGTTGTCTTCTCTTCTCTCAAGTGTCTCCAAACAGGTAAAAGACACTCTGCCCCCTTTAGCTGAGTCTATCCACACACTATAAACCCAGGAGGCTGGATAGTGGTAAAGAACTTCCACAGGAAGACTTGGCGTAGTCACCAAGTGTTGTTGACCACCCAAACGACTGTTAAGGTAGCTGAAAGAGCCATGTGGATCCATGCAAGCCAATGCAGGAAGATCCCAGAACCAATAGACGACTTCTCTCCAGCTATCCATTGCCTCGGCATGGCAACCAAATAGCATGGGGAAAACACTTGCTCAGAGAGGCAGTGTTGACTCATCTCAGCACAAGAGCGAGAGCCAAGCACGTCTCAGCGCTGCACCAGTGAATTACATTGCGCACACACGCCTCAGAGAAAAATATACATGAGCAGACTTGATCTGCCCACGTGGGACGACAATGGAAGGCTCAAGAAGACACCCATGGTACCTATTATGCAAAAATGTCACTACATGCTTTCTCATGGATAGCATTTGACAATGTACCTTAAATCTTAAAGAGGTGGTACGGTTGATGTTTGTATTCATGGTTTAAGTACAGTGTGATTAATGAATAATCAAAAGGGGGTAATTGTAATGGAAAAATTGCTGTCATATGCTGACTGTGCATCGCTATGTATGCTGATAGAAGAAGCACAGACTATGTAACTACAGGTTCCTCCTGTAGTGGGTCAAATCGATCTCTGGCCAAACTGTACTCACTAGATAAGATGTTTTGGTGTACGTCATAATGATAAACCTCACACACTGTGTTGTATAAATATCCTGTGTGTGAGACACAATTTAGTGTCTCTCTGTTTATTCAGAATAAGTTTTTCCACGACTAGTGACAGTGTGGAGGACATAGTATGCAACATACGCAGCTATGGCGATAATATGTGAGAATTCCCGTGGCAGGTAGTATGGCCTCATGCTAACGGCTAACAGCTCGATGTCCTTGCTGCAGAGTTGTCCTTTAATAGTGATGTGCCCAGAGTTATCATCATTGTTTGCTATCATTAACAAACACTGCCAGTCCTCCTCCCTTCTATCTTATTGCTCTCCTTCCCCTTGTCCGCCTGTACCAGCTTTAAGCTGTCCAGCGTAGCAGTCATGTCCGGGGTCAGCATAGTCAGCCATGTTTCCGTAAACACCATGATGCTGCACGCCCAGTATTCCCTCTGATGCTGGGTCAGCGCAGCTAGTTCGTCCATCTGATTGGGGAGAGATCTTACATTCCCCATGACGATGGATGTGAGGACGGGTTTGTATCTCCTCCACCTGGCGCGGCACTCAGCCCCGGCACAGCTTCCCTGTTTCCTCATCTTCAGCTAGCGAGGAACGTCAAGCCTCTCTTTGTTGACCACCAGTTGAATGACAACAATGTTATTAAAACTTCCAATCCTATGCTGAAATCCAGAGTCTGTCATGTAAATACAGTAAATTCCTCCAATGCCAACCGTCTGTCCCTAATAGTCCCTGTTGCTATTGTTACTGTAGCACCTTCCAGTCGTGATGAGGATGACCTGACTGAGAGGCAAGCTTCCGTTTCCTGAGTTTGCCTAGGATATTCAGAGATTTTGTCCGAGTTAGGTGAGTTTTGGGCATATTTGTCTGAGCCAGCCCATGGTGATGTAGTCAGGCTAATTCATTTATTCATTCAACTACTCTGAACGTTCTGGTGATAACCCAACACAAACATCTGTCCTTTGACACTGACATTAGTGAACATTTTAGATTTACTAGCTCCCAGGACCTTGCCAGTTTTTGGGCATATGTGGGTATTGTCATTTGCAATCACTTTGCAGATTTAGGTGCTTCCCTGACTACCCTGCCCATTCCCTCTAAGCCTTTTCATGTCTGCCAAGGCAGTTCTCTGTAGTGCATCTGTCCTGGCCTCCCCTGGCTTCCTGCGACCTTTCAAACATGAGGTTGATGCAAGTGATTGCAGTTCTGCTGCAGGAAAATGCCCAAGGTGTTGACCACCCAGTTTGTTTCTTCTCGAAGAAGTTTAACTAACATCAAGTAAATTAGAGTATGACAGAGAAGGAAGTGCTAGCTTTACTCCTGGCCCCCACAATCCTTTAGTGTTCCCCATTCCAAATGTAGAATAAAAACCAACGCTTGATGGGTTGGTGTTTGTTATATAGGATTTCAGTGCAGAAATTCAGCATAAGAGAGGGAAAGATAAGGATATGGGCTCCTGTGACTTCTGAAATGTAACACTTCTTCCGGTGAGAAATGCTCAGTCTTTAAGGGAGGAGGTGTTACAACCCTGAAGTCGTATGAGTTGTTTCTATGTATTGGAATGTGTTTTATAACTTCTGTGCATGTCACCCATAGGTTTCAAGGGGTGCCCAATACGTCGATCGCGATCGCGAAGGCAGTGCAGGTAGATTAAAAAAATAGATTTTAGTCCATCATCTGTCATCCCTAATTAGGACTAAGCGGTTTAGAAAATGAATGAAGGAACGCATGTAATGAATCACGTTTGCGAATTGATTGACGTACAGGGCGGCCAGTCTGAGAGCTCTTCTCTGCTACGGGTCCCGGGCAGGGACATGAGCGGTCAAACGTGCTAGCTGTTGCAAAACTCCAGCTTTAGCCTTCCAATTTATATCTACTAAAGAAGGGATATTCTGGGATAGGGAATAGGATAGGAAGGGATATTCGACTCCATTCAGTGCAAGTCATCAGAGTAAGGTAGTGACCATAAATGTACTGAATGTTCCAATTCCTCTTGTCACTTGTGTGCAATATTGATGGTTCCATCACTGTTTGTCACCTATGTGCATTACTGCTGTCAAGTTTTATGTGTAATACCAAGGGTTACATTAGCTGCAGTTCTGCAGTGTACGCCAACATATATTGTATATATAAAGTATACTCAGTATATATATAAATAAATATATGTTCAGCATTTTTAATGCAGGTAGATCATTTTGACCTGTTCATTTTAAAAGTAGCTCGCAAGCCAAAAAAGTGTGGGCACCCCTGGTGTACAAAAATGGGCAATTCGATTTCTTTCCGTCTTCCGTCTTTCTGTCTCATGGTAAGAGACAACAGTCGTCTCTGAAATCAGGGTTTTATTTGTTTGTAACCTGTGAGGTGTCAGTCCTATAAGAATAAAACTTGACTGACAAAAATTAAAGCCAACATTGCTGAGGAAATTTCAAGAGAAAAATCCTCAACAAAACTTTTGAATGACATAAAAGCAATGAGCCTTCCCATGCCGCCAAGTAGACTCCACATCAGCTCCTGAAAGGAGAGCAGTTGAAACAAGCCATTGCAATGCTGGTTATCGAATTAGATTGACTGTGGTGAAAAAGATCAATCTGGGCTAGGCTTGGTAACATTACAGTGTGAGCTAACAGCACAGCAGCAGACTATAGCCTTATATAGTATATACATATATATATATATATACTATAGTCCCTTAGCTAACACTAAAATCACTTAAAAATAAACATATCAAGTCATCACGTCATCTAACACTTCACTAATCAGCTTGAAGTTAGCATCGGTAAAGTAACAGTGAAATTGTATCAGAAGATGAACAGATTTTAAACAATGAAACGTGGGGGGGAGACTCCACACCGGCTGTCTGCCTGCTCGCAGTGCAGAGGAGAGGGAGAGACCCCGGAGCTGTGAGCTCAAGACTGTGATTACTCTGACCACCTTTTTCCTGGCAGCCAAGCAAACGGCTAGCAACTATCCACTAGCCATCTGTGACAGCACCCACCTGTCATTCAAAGTGTCCACTCCTTTAATTAAACTTTAAGCCTTAATATTATTCAAACTGGTGAGTTATAAAATGATTCACCCCGCGTGCAGTTGTCATGAATGGAAAAATTAGTTAAAGACCAAAAGCATCTTTTGTACCAGGCTGTAAACATTTATTTTTGCTGTAAAGTTGGTCATTTTATCATGGAGGTCAATGGGGATTTGCTCATTTTTGGAGCCAACCTCAATCGGCAGTAGAGGAATTGCAGTTTTTGGTACTTTTGCATTGGCTTCATTTTCCATATCCAAAGATTAACACTTGGGTGCTTCCTGTGTGTGAAGGGCAGCATGTGAGCTGAGGGACTGATTGACTGAGGGAATGATGACTGTTGGGTTGTGTAGGTTGTTCTGGGAAGCTGATTGGTCCCAGCCTCCAAGAGGGAAGGTCTTTCCTCAACTCCTGTGGACTGTCCTCTCTCTCTTCTCACTTCCAGCCAGACTGCCTGCTGGATTGTTGCTGTGTGGCTTGAAAATTATTTGGTAACTGATAACATGCCAGGTTTGGTAGGTGTGGGTGTAACATTTATGTTTAACCTGTTTTCTCCTGTTTTTTGCTTAGGATTTAGGTTAGTGGTTTTTTGTGTTTTCTTTTTTTTTTGATTAGGTAAGCTTAGGTTGCTCATCCATGCCTCCTTTTGTTTGCTTTGCTGTTGCCCACCCTGAAGCTATCAGATTAAATAAATGTTAAAGAGCTGTAACACTTAATTGCTGGTGGTTCTTGGGAGCTGGGAGGAGACAGGATTTCCCCTTGACCGGGACACAAAAGTCATGCATGTGTTCATCTGTTTTTCTCTGATTATTTAACAGACGTTGTGTGTGACTACTATTGCATGGCACTGTGTTGAAACACTTCCTGTTACTGGTCACTGGTGCAACACAGGTTTAGACCATTACATTTCCATTAAACCAATAATCTTAACTGGATTGGTCAATCATATTACAGTAATACATTTTACTAGTACTAATGACTGTACAACAGACACAGAAAACCAACTCAGGGATCAAAATAAACCTCATCTATAGGAGCTAAATACTTTCAGATGCTTGTGTTGCAGTTTGTCAGCACGTCAAGCACGTCCTGCTCTCAAACATTCATGTAATATGTGTGATATGAACTGACAAGGTGATAAAAACTTTGATTCTTGTCTCAGTGGCTACTGAATAGCTACTGGAAAGTTTTAGCGTTTTGTAAAAGGTTTCATTTTGAGATATAGCAAAGATCAAATAATAGTCTGTATCAGGCATTCACAAACAGCTGAACACTGTGTGCGCGCGCGTGCGTGTGTGTGTGTGCGTGTGTGTGTGTGTGAGTGGGCGGTGATGATTCAGAAGTCAGATTTCTCACAGGAACAGCCACTTCACTAGATGCAGAAGCACATTGCAGTTGGCCAGTGAGGAAAGATATTTAGAGTTTCTCTCTTTGGTGGGGAACTGAGGGATCCACAGAGAAGCGTACGGACATTAATATTGGATATTTTATTTTCTGACTTTGTGACTACCATTTGAATTTGTCATTGTAAGAAAATACAGCTGTCTCAATGTCCAGAGTTGCCAATCTATCGAAGCTGCGGCAAGAGAGGATGAGGGAGATCAACCTCCGGGTGAGTTGACACCATGTTCATCATTAAGTGCAACATTAAAGGCAATAGAACTTCAGATCACACAATATTTTAACAGAATTGGCAAAAGCAACCACCACTTTTGGGTGCGATGGTGTTACTTAATTGACGAGAGGAAAAGGTTGATCTACTTATTATACATCAGTATCGTAGGAAAGGCGAGATAACTGCCAATTCCTAATATGTTTCGTTTTTGCAGTCTCTGTTTTTGTCACTTCCGTACTTTCTATTCCACTGAGTCATTGCCTGTTTTTGCAATCTCAGCCATAAAACATTTCCTCCTTACAACAGGAGCACAGGCCTCTCAGACCATAGGCCCTGATACAGCTGCATTGCTTGCACATTATTTTCTGATCTAGATATACAGGAGAAGTGTGTATGTATTTGTGAATGTAGGTGGTGGTGTGTGTGCATGTTTGCTTGTGCACAGTGTGCTTGCTCACTGGATATTTGACTATAGCAACTGTTGCCATAGAAATGGCAGTGAGTGTGTGTGATATTACTGCTTTCTTTGAGAATGTTGGGGGCCTCACAAATGTGTATATATAAACATATAAAACAGTGTTCAGGGCTAGATCTACCAAGGCTTTTGCACCACTCTCACAGCAGCAGAGTGTCACACAAAAAATAGGTGGACACATGTTCACGTGCTGATTATATAATCACCTTGATTCAGGTCATGCAATTTACAGGTCTTGTGAGCTCTCAGGTGAACACTATGTCCACCCTCCACCTGCTGCACTTTTGAGGTTCTGCTTGACCTGTGGTCTTGTGGGGTGGGGGTTTCTCAGTATACCTGATGGTAAAATAGTACTCTATACAAACCACTAACCACTGTTTTAAGCCATGTCAGTGTAATTAAAGCCTACTGAAGCACTTGTAGTAATAGTTTGACGATAAAGAGGCAATAATTAAGTAATACTATGTAATTACCAAAGTAATAACCACGTAAAACCTTGGTACTAAAAATGGGTATATCTGGCTAATATTATTATAATAGAACAGGGTAGTAAGGGGCCAAAAAAAAGGTAATAATGTAGCAACGCATTTAAAGATAGCAGGGAGGCACAACTATTTAGCAATAGTATAGTAGTCCCCATAGTATAGTCCCCACAAAATTGTTCACTGCATTGCATCGCAGTGGTGTTTATTTGTTTGCAAATCATCCGTTCATGTTATGTAAGGTAAACTATAATGAATAGCCCAATAAAAATACATTTTCAGGAAAGGTATGAAATGTAAGATATTTATACAAGGCATCAATAGTAACAGATTAGTTTAGTTAATAAAGGTGAGAAATTTAATAGAATCAGGCAGTTTAGCATTTTGCAGCCCTGAGTCATGGTTCTTACACAGAAACTACCACAAGTGTTTCCAAGTAACAAATCATAGCACTACACAGATCATTTGCTTGGAACATAGAGGAGGATGAATTCTAGCATTTGAGCAGTCAGTATTCTATTCTGAAAATTTTCAATTCTGAATTTTCCTGTAGGAAAATTATACCGATTATACTGATACTAGTCTATAATACTGTGGAAACATCAGCCTATTTTACCTCTTTATTATCAGGTTATTACCCCACTAATGTCACCATATTGCCATTTTTAATCCAAATACTGCACTGATGTAACTAGTTACTAGTATTATTAGCAGGTTATCATAATGTTACCCAAATATCACTAAGCTATTATTAAATAGTTTTCCTCGTCTCTATCTTTAAATATGTCTTCACATCATTACCCTTTGCTATTGCGCCTTACTCTGTTACATACTTCTCAGGCTAAGATTACCCAGATATACTTATTGTTAATGCCAAGCTATTATCTGGTTATTACTTTGGTATCAATCAATCAATCTTTATTTATATAGCACCAATTCATAACAGCGTTATCTCAAGACTCTTTCCATAAAGAGCAGGTCTAGACCAAACTCTTTAATTAGAGAGAGACCCAACGATTCAGGAATTCAACATTAAGGATTCAAGAATCCACACATGAGCAGCATCAGATGTTATATTAGGAAACAATGGAGGAAGAACTCCCCTTTAACAGGAAGAAACCTCGAACAGAACCAGGCTCAGAGGGGGGGGCTTTCTGTCGGCGTCCATGTTGGTTGGAGGTTGGACAGAGAGAGAGAGAGAAAGAGAGAACAAACAGCAACCAATATACTAACAGCAATTATAGTGCTGACAATAGGAATGTGACTAATAAATTAGCATTATGGTAACACTGAAAAACATGACGAATAACAGGACTAATATCAGTAAAAAGATCTGCAGCAGTGATTCATGAAGCCAGAGAACCACAGCAGGAGAACCAGGACCAGGATCCACAGGAACCAGAGAACCACAGCAGCAGGACCAGGATCCACAGGGACGAAAGAGATGAGAAAAGCACAGAAAGGCTCCGGGAAGATACCAAGTTAGTTAGTTAGTCAGGAATTGGGTCTAGGAGACAAGTTGATGGTCTGGATGAGGAAATTATTGAAGCCAGTTCAAGAAGATCAATTAGAGAAAAACAGTCTAAATGCACATTAAGCCCAACAGCTGTTTCCCTGATTCCTGAGTTTGAGGTTGAATCAGAGCCTGTTGAGGGCAGGAGGTGATGAGTTTAGTCTCAAATAGTCAGAATTGTATCATTAAAGAAGCTCATGAAGTCGTTGCTACTGAGCTCTAAAGGATCACAAGGATCAGTGGAGTTCTGGCTCTTTGTCAGCCTGGTTAACGTGCTGAACAGAAATCTAGGGCTGTTTTTATTTTCTTCCATCAGTGAGGAGTAATAGGCAGCTCTGGCATTACAGAGGGCCTTTCTATAGGTTTTCACACTGTCTTGCCAGATTAAGCGGGATTCTTCTAATTCGGTGGCACACCATGTCCTTTCAAGTTTTAATGAATTGTGCTTAAGTTTGCAGGTCTGGTAATTAGACCAAGGAGCTTGTCTCTTTTCTTTAATTATCAAGCACTATGGACCAGATAATCGATTTGGGAGGGGCTAAGATTAGCATAGGGGTCTTCTATTGTATGAAGACATGGCATTAGCTTAAATACTGAAGGAATCACTTCCTTAAATTTGGCAACAGCACCATCAGACAGGAATCTAGGACATTTTTGTCATATGGTTCATAGTCCAGTAAGAAGAAATCAAAGTTATCAGGTAATGGTCCGATAGAATAGAGTTTTGGGGGAAGACTGTTAGCTGTTCAGTTTCTACACCATATGTCAGAACAAGGTCAAGGGTGTGGTTAAAGCAGTGAGGGGGTCCATCTACACTCTGGGAGAAGCCAATTGAGTCCAACAGTGAGATGAAAGCAGTGCTCAGACCATCATTACCATCGTCCACATGAATATTAAAGTCCCCTACTATACATATACATACATATTACAGTAAAATCCTGTTCAAATTACAGAAATCATTTACAGTGCTTGTATTGTTGACTTATAAAGACCACATTTTTACCGGCAGTGGACCAGATAAAAAATAATTTATACGTTTTTAAACGTTTAAAGTGTGCATGTAAATCTGATTTTGAATTCTTTGACGCCACACATTTTTCTGTTTCATGATGGCGCCAGGTTGAGGAAGTGGTGTGTGGCATAACACGGTATAGTTGGGTACTGGTGTGTGTTGCAGGCTCTCCTCTGTTCCTGATGCAGTGTCCTCATAACACCAGTGAAAAGACTGAAGACATATGCAACAGCTGATGGATCATTATTTATATAGCGCCAATTCATAACAGTATTATCTCAAGACACTTTCCATAAAGAGCAGGTCTAGACCAAACTCTTCAAGAAGAAGAGTGCTGAGAACAATGCTGAAAGTCTAGATGAACATGATATGCAGCAGGACTTCTGATGAGAGCAGAGGGTGCTGAATGTGATGAGGACTGGGGTTGAATGGGGTGGAAGAGGGCTGCATTGATTTGACTGAAATGACAACAAAGAAAGAGGAACAGCTTGACAGCAATGAGACAATAGGCTCACAAAGATTGTAGCAAAAAATGTTCAGTTAGCTAAAGTGAAATGCTTACAGTCAGCTGCGAAATTGGGAAAAGACAGTGAGAGAGAGGGGTGAGAATGTAATAATACCGACCATAAAGATGTCATGCTTCCTGGTTAAACCTCTGCTAAGCTTCATAACACGTCACACAAAGTCCTATGTCTGATGAATGAGTTTAACTACCGTATTTACCGGACTATAGAGCGCATCGGAATATAAGCCGCACCCACTAAATTTTAAAAGAAAAAAATATTTTTACATATATTAGCCGCACCAGACTATAAGCTGCAGATATATCCGTTGTGAAATGAGATATTTACACAGAAAGATTTTGTAAATGTTTATTTACATACCTTAATTGTTTCCAAACGGTGCCTGTAACACGGCAGTAAAACGGCTGATCGAACAAAACAGAAAAGTCATTAATGTTTTTATTCATCCTCCTCCTGTGCACTGAAACCACTGAAGTCATCTTCTTCAGTGTTGGAGTTGAAGAGCCTCAGAACATCTCTGTCACACACCTTGTGTGAAAAATATTTTGCGTTTGTGCGTGTTGTGCTGCGTTTTGCGTTGAATGCGCCAAAAACTAGCGTCTTCTTCTTTGCATTGACCTCTTGCGTCTGTCTCGTTTTTGCACTTCCTGCGCCCCCTGATGGCCGTTAGCGAAGAAAAATCTATAGATTAGCCGCATCGTTGTATAAGCCGCAGGGTTCAAAGTGTGAGACAAAAGTAGCAGCTTATAGTCCGGTAAATACGGTAGTTTCAAACTGATCACAACATCACAACAGAAAACACTGATGTAAATTGAGATCTTCAGTTTATCCATTTTTTGTAGATGTTGCAATTACATTGTAAGTTCTTAACACATTGCTGCTGTTGATTTTTTGCTGCTGTTGCTCTTGTCAAGTGAGGTAAAGATAAGTTTCTCCCCTGGTGAACAATAAAGATATTCTATTCTACCTGCTATGCACTAGCTATAGATTCTGGACTGAATTCATATTACATCTTGGAAAGGCATGCAGAAACTTGAGTTAACTTTGCAACAGATACTACCCAACCGAACCTGTGGATGCTAGCACATGCTCTATCACTGAGGTTGGTCTATATAGAGGACCACAAAGATTTAAAAAAGATATATATCAATCTATTAATCCATCAATAAATGGCTCTTCCTTTGCCATATGCATTTCCATATCCCCATGACTTTTTATTTCCCTTTTTCCTTGGCATTTCCTTGGCATGGTTTCGTGCTTGCTAATGCTAATATTATTCAAAGATATTGAGCTATTGTAGCTTTAAAACAATTTCAGTATGCCCCTGGTAGTCGAGTTAGCGTGATTTGTTAAAGTTATTGTGTGTTAAACATTTGTTAAATGTATAGTAGACATTGGCTCCATGTTAAAGTGTGTGTACACAGACACAAACTTTACCCAAAACAGAGAAGTCAGTGCAATTGCCCTAAAATTACTTCACAACACAAAAACTGGACACATTATCTTAGCTGGTCTTGTTAAATCTCATTAAACATTTTACTACTGGACATTTCTGGAAACAAATGTGGCAATAAATAAAGAACACTCTTTCACAAAAATAATTTGAATTTAGATTTTGATTTAATACTGTACAACTTAGACATATGACTCAAAATCCACCCTGAAGCTGAACGCAAAACACTGTAAAACAGTGCAGTCCAAACAAGTTTGAGGTTTTTGCCCTCCACTGAGGAAGGGAAAAGTACAAGAAGCTAATAGAAGTCTAGTATTTTTCCAATTTCAATTACAAAGAATAGTGGTGGCATGGTGGTGCCATGGTTAGCACTGTTGCCTCACAGCATGAAAGTTGAGGGTTTGAATCTGCTGGCTGGCTGGGTTGAACCTGGAACCTTTCTGTGTCAATTTTGCAAGTTCTCCCAGTGTTTGCACGGATTATCTCTGGGTAATCCCACCCAGTGTCATTACCTCGCCCAGTGTCACATGGGATTGGCTGCACCTGCAACCCTTACGGATAAGTGGTATGTATAATGAAAAGATGGATGGGTGAAATAAATAGTTAATGACACAGTAAAAGGACTGTTAAATGCCTGTCTTTTAAGAGGGCTTAATAAAAATCACTGCACTTTTATCAAAGGCAAGCAGGACAATATCAGGAGAGCACAATTAAAATCTGCCAAAGTTAGATTTGGCATTTTGCTACAATCTTTGTGAGCCTATTGTCTCATTGCTGTCAAGCTGTTCCTCTTTCTTTGTTGTCATTTCAGTCAAATCAATGCAGCCCTCTTCCACCCCATTCCAACCCCAGTTAGTTTATGTGATTATTTGAGTGTATGAGTTGTTGGTTTATGGTAGGGATAAGTACTTACATATTTCATTATTCATTCTTTATATTCTATTTTTATGTTATGTGTATATTTAATGTGGCATCTGGTTGTAGTCCCACCAAGTGGTTTTGCCTACCTACTTACCTGCAGCTGGGAGGGTATATAAGGCAGACAGATGCTTGTATTTGGTTGTTGGAGTGTCTCATGTTGTCTGGATAGAAAACAATAAAAGGCCACATTGATGTGTTGCATTTTACCTCTGTGTCGTGCCTCTCTGAGTGGAATTTAAAGCTACTGCTGGTCAATCCAACATATTTTAAGAGGAACACTACATGTCTAAAAGGAACAACAATAACAAAGAAAAGTTAAGATGGTCCTAGTTCATTTGAGATGAACTTAAGTGCATGTTTTTAAAATGCACAATGCATTAATTCCACAAGAAAGTGAAGTAGAATAAGCAATAATGGAATTCGGCACCGGGAAACCTGCATCCTGTCTGCCTCACCACATTGGTAAGAGCACACTGACAGTCTCTGATACTTAGCTGAGGTGCAAACAACATGGCAGCCACAAATGCAGTTCTCTTATAACACCATCCTCTCCTTGAGTTCCCACTGTGGTCTCCTTAATCTTGACCCCTGGATACTTCATGGTTTGAGGCCTGTAGAATGCACACTCACAAAATAAAACTAGATGAGATAAAATAAAGTACATAGATGGACTATCAACAATACAGTCAGATATAGTCTGGAATGTAGACTAGTAAAACAAGGGGGCAGGGTCTGAAGGGAATGTAACATGAAACATGCACACACAACAGGCAGGTTGAAAGAGTTCCTCCTGTTCCTCCTGGCTGTGAGTCCCTTCATACAGTCACTACACTACAAGACATTCACCTGTTTCCTGGCTGAACTGTGGTGAACTGTGGTGAATCCTGGTGGTCACATGCAGGTTTGCTGCTGGGACAAAACACTGACAGCAAACCTACAAACGCCCATCAGGACGAGGACACACACTTACACTACTGAAGTCTCATTTTGTATTGAACTAAACTATTAAAAAAATATATAAAATATTTTGGATTTTGTCTCCCATCCATTGTACTGTAGTCATGTTGGAAGGAAATGTCTTCACAGTCATGCTGGACAGGAGGAATGATTACAGTCCCCAAACGTACTTTAAGCCTGATCATGACATTGGAGTCTTGTCCTAACTCCCCTTCAAATGAAGTTTACCTACTTGTAACTAAAGATTTCTACAATTCCCTTTAACATAAAAGATGACTGATTTCAATATAAAATTAGTCTTGCACACATTTTGAGATCAGATTTTAAAAGTCTAACTAGTCTAAAGACTAACTAGTCTAACTAGTGGTGACTGGAGAAATTAAATATAAATATACATAAAAACATATAGAAATGAAACATAAAATCTTCAAATACTGATCCTTAATAAATCAGACTCACCATGTATTACAGGTGGTACTGCTTATCCAAAAATCAACACACTCATCCTGGTAAAGACAGGGCAGCAGGAAAGGTTATCTGGTTTGGATCCTTTGAATCCTCACTCACATGTAACATTTTCAGAATGCATTCTTGAGCCACCGCTGCCATAACGCTATCTGTTTCATCTCTCAGTCCTCTCTGAATGAGTATCAGAGCTTCCCTCTATCAGAAAGCCTTTGGAGCACCACTCAATGTAAAACATACATTAATCAATGGCCAGCCATTTTTGAAAAAAGTTTTGTTTCACTAACTGCAGGGTGAGACTCTGCAGATTTCTCAGCAGTGTAAATGTAAAACAGCCCAACCATCTTAAAATGCTGCTAAAACTTAGATGGAATGATGAATGAGCGATACTCACCACTACCATGACAGAGCATCACTCATAGCAAAGCAGAAGACCATCATTGTCTTTAGGTGGAAGAGCCACTTATCTATTAAAAAAATCACATGTTAACATTGGAAAAAGTTTTACAGTTGTAACTGTTGTCACCTGAAATGAAATTCTTCCTCACACAGCTGCACCTTATTCTGACTGACTTAAGGTGTGTACATACTCCTCAAGAACAGAGAAATTTGTTCGTTTTCTCGAGGTGGCAAGAACAAGAACAAAGTTCGTTCTGGCCAGGATATTTCATACTTTACGAGAAACTCAAGTGCAGAACTCCTGGGAACTCCAGGCTCCCCCACTGCGGGAATGACAACATTTCCGCTTTTCCGCATTAACCACGCCCACTTCAAATTTCTGACCAATCACACAATAGTTCTTGGACACCACACGAGAAAAAAGTTCTGCCCAGATGATGTGTGAAGAACAAGCTGCAAGAACTCCCAAACCAGGGCTGCGAGAAAAGAATGACGTCAGTATGTACAGGCCTTTAGCCCCCCTGACTTACTTTTCCTTACTTGTTGCACGAGTAACAAAACTAATCCACGTCCCTCTCAAGAGAAAAAAACAAGAGATTATTTAGCACACATTTCATGACACAACAATGTTAACATATATAGTTTTTACATGAACATTAATTAGCTTAAGTTGCTCACTGGCAGATAAACTGGAGAACAATCTCTAGCATTGACTGATTTAATAAGTTTTGCGTACCTTCATTGTGTAGAGAGCTCTGATGGTCCATGACAAACCCTCTGATGAGAGAGAAAATGGCACTCAGCTGATGTTTGGCCTGTTCCCCGGAGGTGGGGCGTCCATTTTCAACAAAATATAACTTCTTCATCTCATCTCAACGTTTGGTCTAGTAAACTGTACTTACCTCAAGATTAAGAGACTGAAATATGTTGGAAAGGGAAACATAAATAAATTGTGTAGTATACACTAACAGCATATTTATAAAATGAACAATTCCCCATTTCCCATTTTCTCAAGAAAGAAAAGCAGTGGTAGTCACAAAGGACTGTGTTTGATATTTATAGCTGTGGATCCATCTCTTATCTGAGTCACATCAATGTGTGAGCAGCTGAGAGGAGGGGAGAGAGGATTGTGTGTGTGTGTCTATATGTAAGGCAAAGAGAGAGAGAGAAATACAAGACTAATGTAGAAGTGTCTTAAACCTGCATTCTAATGGCCAGCTGCTTGTTGCAAGTCTATAGGAAAATGACCCTGCTTCTCACATGATTAATTACCTCAGTAAACACTTTCCTACTGAGTTGGTATCAGTGGCTAGTGTGCCTCTTCAATACAGCATGACGTTCATTTAGTAAATGATGGTCCCAAAGTAAAATAGACAATAAGGTAGGGTATGCTTTAGGGCGGGACTACGTTGTGACTAACCAATCAGAAGCGGTCTTTGTGGCACAAACGTCAATTCTGGTTCCAAAAAAACTAGGTGCTGACTCTCGAGGTTTCAAAACGACGTCCACAGACCACTGGGTGATGTCATGGTGGCCTCGTCCACATATCTATGGATGTGGCACGGATCTTAGTCTCTCAATGGAAACAAGTCTTAGTCCAGTCTGTGAAATCCTGCCTGAGGTCTTGATGTTACATTTGGAATAAAGAGTCCTTTGAGTGTCCAGCTTGTGTGACCCACAGCTCCTGCCGCTAATTTCATCAGAACAATCCATACATCTTTAAAGGGCTGGAGATTTTTAGCATTTCTCTGAGCAAGCTTTTCATCATGATTTGTGGGACTTTGACTAGACGAGATCTCACTTATTAATAATAATAATAAAAAGTAATGAATGATTATGATTAGTAACGATCAGTGAAGTTAATCATAAATTGCATACTGTTGTCTAAGGCTGGATTGGCAACTGGGGCTAGCTACATTAAATTGAAGCAATAAACGTGTGTGGCAACCATCATTAAACTAGTCAGCAGAGTTGTGAATATTGGAAAACTATTGTATTGTCATGGAAATGTTAGAGAAAAGAGCTGAAAGATGCAAACGTGTATAGTTTGTTTCTGAGGAGTTACCATTGGTTTTAGAGCCATGTCAAAATGTATACATTTGTGATCAGAAATGAAGTTCAACATATGGACATGGAGTTCGGGGTGAGACCAAGTGTAAAAACAAGATCAAGAACGCATCCATGGCGATGAGTAGAGCCAGAAACATGTTGCACTAGCTGGATTTAAGTCGTTAAAGCCATTTAAATCATCCAAATCAAGGATTGGGAAAATAATACTCTTGGTCAATGTGAATGTCTTTAAACATAATTTCCACATCGTAAATGATGCATTGCATATCAACAGTTGTAATTGTAATATACAACTCTTCACACAAAAAATACAAAGAAGAGAATCCAGAAGGTCATGCCTGATATGTTATCCTAAAGTAGTGCAAGCCACCACGGAAAAAGAAAGCCAAAGCACTCTTGAGGTGAAAAAGAGCTATTGTGAGTTTATTCGCTGAGCATATGTAATTGCACAAGCCAATGTGTATCGACCCTAGGTTTTCATCATGATCTGACAAACAACTAATCAGTCTAAATCATAAACCTCACACAGAGCTGTGTATATAGCCAACAGAGGGTGCAAGAGCAAGCCTGTGGGCCCCATACTTGAAATACATCATAAAATCATGATGACGATTAAGTAAAAAGTGAAATGAATAAATATACATATTGAATCCTGAAAATACCCAACCAATATTGGAAAGCAATCATTTAGGAAAAATATTAGGTAAACAAGTACATCCATGCCCCAATTATATGAAATAAACTTCACAAAGAAATTTAATTTCAAAAAAGAAATAAATATAGGCTGGAAGTTTTGCATCCACAAATTATGCATATTAGTATATTGCATATATATGTGGCATCAGTTGGAGGACATTCTGAATAAAACAAGTGGGGAAAAGTCAGTGCACTGACTGAATGTTGTGTTGATGCGCACCACAGATTTCTACGCTCAGTTACTCAGAGACTCATGAAGCTGAAAAGCCACTTCCTGTAAAGAAATAACCTGGATTAAACATGGGTCACTCGAAAAATGGAAACTATGGTTTTATAGATCTCTTTTACAATGTAAGTCTATGAGAAAAACTTTTTTGTGCCCAATGGCTTCACTTGACAGATGCCATAGTTATTACACAGCGTGACCACTATCTCAAACTGGCTTCAAAGCCTCACACATCTGTCGGCTTGATGCATACATGTGACCAGTCATGTGTAATGACAGGCGGAGATCATCCCATCAAGTTTAAAGCATACGGGATGCTGAGGGTCTGCAGCTCTGAATGACTGCATCTGACACGTGTCGTTTTTTAACCATTTTGTTTTGTCTGACATTGTGGGCCAGGCTGGGAGTCGGTCAACAGGGGCCAGAAGATCATCAGTGCTCCTGAGGGCCAATCTGGGCCATGTAGCCTTTTAATGCTGTTTCATTGATTCACCCTGCTCCTGTTTCTGTCCCATCAGTCTGTAGACACACAATAACTTCATCAATGGCACAGGTCAGTGTGCAGATGTCATGCATAAGTTCTGTTTTCTCTTAAGGTAGTAAGATTTATGACATTTACAAAGATACAGGAAGTCTTGTTCATATTTTGTCTCTCCTTCTATTCCAGAATAAAGAGAGGGAACGCATGAGGGAGCGAGAGAAGGCAGCAAGGGAGAGGGAGGCACGTTACAGCAATGGTCACCTGTTCACCTCACTGACAGTGTCAGGAACCACACTCTGTTCAGCATGCAACAAGAGTATTACTGCCAAGGAGGCACTCAGCTGTTCAAGTAAGTAACATGGTTACTGAACTGACTATATACATATTTATTTATTTATTGTATTCATACTTTTATATATTTATATTTTACTTTGTGTTTGAAGTGTATTCTTATTCTTATTCTTATTCTTATTCTTTTGGAGCTGTGTGTAACAAAAAGCAATTTCCCCCTGGGGATTATTAAAGTAACTCTGATTCTGAAGTCTTGCTTGTCCTGATTTGAAAGTCCACAATCCATGAAAAAATCTTTGTTTCTTTGTGCTTGCTTTTATACCTTATGTCTTTATTTTTTCCAGCATGCAATGTCACCATCCACAACCGCTGTCGAGACACTTTGCCAAACTGTGCCAAAATGAAACAGAGGGTAAGACACAGGCTCCACCACAAATCATTACAACTCTAATTATTGCAAGATGTTATTAATATGTTCATGGTTTCCTCTGTATTGTATTATTTCCACATCTATTCAAAGAGATTTAATCATTTTTGTTTCAAAATGATCTGAACAATGAATTGAGCACCGGCTCTGTCTGGTCTCACCGGTCCCATCTCCAGCCCTGCTGCCCGAGAAAATAATTTTTCAAGACAAAAAGCTGTTTGGTCCTTCAGTACAATGTTGGCCCCAAATAAAGACGTGATTTAGTCGGGTGTTGCTTGCTTTTCACCCTAGTTTTAACTATTTCATTTGTAAATAACACATATTCCAACCCTTAGCAGTCTCTCCTCTGCTCCCATCGCAGCTCGTCTTCACCTCTAGCTGCTGCTGTCCATCATGTCTATCGACAATGTCGACCAGTTGTTGAGGTCATGTTCCTACAGCGTGTTTTGCACTTACTGTAAAAATCTGAGAACAGAACGGTGTGCAAAGTCTGAAAAGAGCACCAACACATTTTCCTGTACAAAGGTGAGCACACCTTTGACCTGAATATCCAATAAATCCACAGATGAGGTGATTAAGGTGCGAAATAAAAAGGTCTTGAATGCCTGATGTTTATGAGCTCCTCTCTGGTGAAAGAGCTCCCAGGACTGCAGCAAGACACTGAATTAGCAAACAAAACAAGACAAACCAATACACACTGACAATACTGCCATGGTGGCAGTCACAGTGTGGTTTTTGCTCTATATAGTGCTCTGTACATTATTATTGTATTATTATTTTAAGTTGGGATTGTGTGTCTTGCCCAAGGACAAGGATTTCCCTCACACTGAGTGACAGAGATGCAGTCTTAAAATTGATGTTATGGCATTCAAAGCTGTAATGGGGAGACACAGCATTTCATAATGAGACAGCATCTAAGGTCAGGTAACAGTTATCTGAAGCTGAGTCACAGCTGCACATCTCAGGATGTTCTCAACTATTTTGAAACTGAAGTTTGAGTACAGCCACATTCTCAGTGACTCTAAATTGCCCGTAGGCGTGAGTGTGAGCATGACTGGTCATCTGTCTCTGTGTGTCGGCCCTGTGATTGGCTGGTGACCAGTCCAGGGTGACCCTGCCTCTGCACCGAAGTCAGCTGGGATTGGCTCCAGCTCCCCCGTGACCCTGACGGATAAGCGGTATAGTCAATGGATGGATGGATGGATGGATGGATGGATATTCTCTGTGGACAGGTTAGAAACTGTATGTGTACATGAAAATGATCACATTTGAAGTTGGGAGATAAGGCTGACTGATTGTTGGCAAGACACTTCATGAAATTCCTTCCACTGCTGGTCAGCGGATCATGGATTCAGAACAATATAGTGATAGGAATACTTATACTGTACACCGGTAGGTCCTCACTACTTTTGACATTATGAAAGTATTTACTGTGCCATTAGGTGACAAGATCATTTGAATGTATGGTAAACGGCCTGTATTTGTATTAGAGCCTCAAAGCTCTTTTTCATCACATCCTCATTCACCCATTCACACATCATTCATTCAGGAGGAATCTAAGCTGGAGGAGATTATTCTTTCACACACTGGAGCAAGTTGGGGTTCAGTGTCTTGCCCAAGGACACCTTGACATGCTGACTCTTAGCCAGGGATGGAACCAGCTACCTTACGATTGATGGGTGATCCACTCTACCTCTGAGCCACAGATGTATCTGTAAAGACATGAAACATGCTTGCTGTTTAGTGTGATAATTCAAGCACCGTGGGAAATATGGAAAATGACTTCAGTGAATGAGCTATTAAATCAATGCATAGCTTGAGGAACTATTAATAGAAGAATATTATTTGTGTTTTTTAATGCAGCAGCAGAAGACAGTCCTACTGCGGAATAACTCAGCCATGCAGAACGTCACGCTCCGTACCAAAAGTAAGAACTTTCAATGTTTGAATAGATTCAATCTCCCTCTCTTACCTAACTAATTCTCCTTTTACCATTCCTATCTTTTCAATTCTTCCTCTTTGCCTGTTATTTTCTTCCTCCTCAAAATATTGTTCTCTCCTTCAAACTCCTCTTTTGCCTCCCTTCTGTTTTTACTTTGTCTTCCTTCTACAGATGCTCTATTGACTGTCATTCCACTGCTCTGCCTCCTCTTTCGTCTCTTTCCCTTCTCACTCTCACATTTATCTGCAACATTTTTTGTTCCACAGCTCCAGGAATGCGTGAGCGTCCGAGTTCAGCGATCTACCCCTCTGACAGCTTCCGACAGTCCCTGCTGGGATCCCGTCGTGGTCGCTCCGGCCTGTCCTTGTCCAAGAGTGTCTCCACCAACAACATTGCAGGGTGAGCCTTGCTTTCACCGGCCAGCAGCTACAGTATAATGACAGGCACACTTCTTCAGGCTGGATACAGCACAGGCAGCTATGGCATATGTCTCTTAGAAACCGTACCCAGGGGTAAGGCATTGTTTAGCCTAGTCCTACTGTGGTCATGTGTGCAAGGGCAATAATTTATATTTTATTTATTTTAGCTACATTTCTCTTATGTAATGTAGCCCACACTGGGCCTGCATGAAAATATGAAGCAATTGACATTTTTTATGGTGTTCTTTATATTTCTACTATCTGTGGTGTGGTTCTGTTGTGACTGAACGGTCCTAATTAAACAGTGTTGAAGGAACAGCAGTAGCTCAAAGGAGTGCTTCACCTGCAAAATGTCCCTTAAATGAGAGTTTCTGAAACCAGTGGCTCTGCTTGCACACTAGCTGTCAAAGAAGAACTGCAAAAGCTTGCCTCTGATTCTATATTTAATAGCAGTGTGGTTCATTGTCTCACAACAACAACACTGTGTGGGTTCAGCATTTTAACTGTATTTGTATTTCACTGTATTTGCTTTAGATAGCAAAAATCTGGCTTTACCGCCTAGCCTATGTCTGACTTTTTAGATTCTGAACTGCACTAGATCACTCTAAGTATAGGATCATACTCTAGTCTAGAAAATGTGTTCATCTGATTGTAAGGTGTTGTTTATTTATGGCGAATCAGAGTGAAAAACAAGTACCACCAAAGCTTTGGAGTAATTTTCATCCATAGGCTTAGGCTTCGGCAGAGAAGATGCTGATATGAAACTGTGGTTCTGGGTAGTGTGACAGTTCCTGTTTTGGCAGGAAGTGAAGGAAGGTTGCTTCATTTAGCTGTGAGTGTGACTGTAAACAGATGACACTTTTTCCCCTTTCAGGGTTTGAGGCGTCCTCCTGTCACATGGTGTCCCTTATACTGCAAACTGCACTATTAACATGTACCATTAGAGGGCGTCAAACACTCACTTGTTCATAGCCCATAATTTAACTCAACTACATTTCATTTAGACCTATGAAACTGGTGGGGATTTAACAGGGATAATGTTCTTTTTGAAGTTACATTCTTTTGGTCAGTTGTGTACCTAATCACATTTTTCCCTCTCACTCAAGATGAAATGGAAAAAACAACGTCAAGGGACCTAAAATGCTAAGGCCTTATTCTGCCTCGTAATCATGCCGCCTGTGATGAGGAGTAGGTCTAACAGCAGGCTGTGCTGGGCCACAAGTTACTGCCTACACAGTCTCTGTCTGTGCAGATATCTTAGCTTATCCAGTTTGTTTGATTATTATGTGAGGCTCACTAGGTAGTACACTTTAATAACTCTGTGTGTGTGTGTGTGTGTGTGTGTGTGTGTTGTAGGACCTTGAATGACGACTCTCCTCTGGGGCTGCGCAGGATCCTGTCTCAGTCCACAGACTCGCTCAGCTTCAGGACCAGAGCTATGTCAGTGGAGTCTCTCAATGATGATGGTATCAGAACATTCAAACTTTACATCATGGTAAAATGGCAAAGTGAAGAGTATTTAGTATTATGTATCCTATACCCAAAGACATTTCTCTTCAATAATAAAAAATATTAACAACGCATTTAATATCCATTTTAACACAATTTTCACCACAAAATGGGATGACTTGTTGCATTTTAGTTGGACTAAAAGCTTGATCTTCTCACCTTATTTTTACAAATAGCTATCTTATCAAACACAAAAAGATCAAGTTGTCTCTTCACACCAGTTCAGGATTGGAGCTCTGGATTAATTTGTCAGTCTGTGATCATTTATGCTGATGTTTTTCTTGTTTAGGAGACATCTACTATACTTCAGTAGTGGAAGATATTGAATTTGGAAGCCGGGACTTTAAGGCTGACTCGTGGAGCATGGCAGTGGACAGTAGTTATTTGCATACACACCGCAAAAACATAATCAAGAGGCAGGATGTCATCTATGGTAAGAAGAACATCATCCAGTTTTTGACTGTAGTTTATTGACCTTTATTCTTCTCCCCATAGCAGAGACATTCAGTGTATTGCTGATATACAGTGCTATATATACAGTGATATACAGTGCCGTGGAGTGAAATACTACATAGATACTATTGAGGCAAACTGTAGCTAGACATAATTGAAATTTAAAAGAATGTCAGAAGTGCAATTGCTCTCATTGCTTGTACAGTATTACTTCAGTCTACTGTGAGAATTTGATTTGTGTGTGTGTGTTTATGTGTAATGTGGGTACGTGTCCTTCTCAGAGCTGATTCAAACAGAGCTGCACCACATGCGAACTCTGCATATCATGGAAAGGGTGTTCCGGCAGGGCATGCTAGAGGAGCTTCAGCTGGATCCCAGCACTGTGCACGCCATGCTCCCCTGCCTGGACCAGCTGACCAGGATACATTCCCATTTCCTGGCGCAACTTCTCCTGCGACGCAACAGCAGTCTGCAGTCTGGATCAAGCCGCAACTTCACCATTCACCAGCTAGGGGACATACTACTAGAGCAGGTGGCTGCCATGCATACTCACATACAGTACCAGGCAAAAGTTTGGACACACCTTCTCATCCAATGTTTTTTTTTAATCATTACGTTTTACATTGTAGATTAATATTGCAAACATCAAACTATGAAGAAACACACATGTAATTATGTAGTTAGTGTTAAACAAACCAGAATATGATTTATATTTTAGATTCTTCAAAGTAGCCACCTTTTGCTTGGCTGACAGCTTTGCACACTTTTGGCATTCTGATGTTAATTTGTGGTTCCTGAGGCTGGAAACTCTAATGAATTTATCCTCTGCAGCAGAGGTAGGTAACTCTTCCTTTCCTGGGGGGTCCTCATGAGAGCCAGTTTCATCAGAGCATTTGATGGTTTTCACGACTGCACTTAAGGAAACCATCAAAGTTCTTGACATTTTCTGGATCGACTGACCTTCAGTCTTAAAGTAATGATGGACTGTCGTCTCTCTTTACTTAGCTGAGTGGTTCTTACCATAATATGGATTAGAAGAGTAGTGGAATAAGACTGTTCACTGTATAGAACTGTGCACCAACCCTACCTCTGCACAACACAACTGATGCTCTCAAACACATTAAGAAGGCAAGAAACTCCACAATTTAACTCCTGACAAGGCGCACGTGTTAACTGAGAACCATCCAGGTGACGACCTCATGGAGCTGATAGAGAGAATGCAGAGAGTGTGGAAAGCTGTAAAAGCTCTTTCAGTCGAAAAGACTAGAAAGGCTATAGGACTATACAAGTACAGTCCATTTACCATTAACAATGTTCCTCTGCCAGTTCTCAGGCCAATGCGCAGATGACATGCAGAAGACCTACGCTGAATTCTGCAGCCGCCACTTGAAGGCTGTCAAATTGTACAAGGACCTGCTAGCCAGGGACAAGAGGTTCCAGTACTTCATACGGGTGAGAGACACAAAAAAGTGAATTTAGATTTTTTCTGAAGGATGTGAACCCTATGGAGTTTTGATGTGGTTTGGTTTTTGAAAGAAAAAAAAAGGTGTGTGTGAGGGTGTGTGTCTAGTGGAGGTGTTGAAGGTTCCCAAGATATCTGTTCCCTGCACAGACACATAGAGAGTAGGTGCAATTATTACATTAATTATTGATTGATTGATTGATGATTACCTGATGACAATTATTCAGAGCTGATGGTCATCATTTTGCTTGATGGTTAGATTGCACAATCAAGGGAATTTTAATCTCAAATTTGGCAACAAATGGAAAGGGAATTAGTTGTGATTTCACCAGATGCAACCCATCTAAAAATGGCTAAATAAAGTGTTTAAAAAAGTGCTTGGCTGTCCACACCTTACTGCTTCTGCCTTAGTTTCAGCTCATATGATACCATAATTGTTGCTTTCTGAAGCGAGGTGATGACAGAGACCACTGACAGTGATGGGTCTCCTCTGCAGGTGCAGCTGACAGCTCTGGGGAAAGTCTTGCAGTACAATTGGACCAAACAGCTGATCTGTTTATTTGACATGTTTAACATGTTTCCATCTCCTATTTGTTGCATAGATTATTTGTGGACCAAAGGAATGAAGCAGAGTTTAAAATCTTCGTAGTGATATCATGGAACTTACTGTGAAATTTTGCCAATACAGTCCAACTTCTCTAATTAGATCATTCATATAAAAATTCTTGGATTGAAACATGGCTTTGTGTTTCCATGTTGCATATTAATGAAACCAAGCTTCTTTCTACATTAACTGACTGTCTTTAACTGCTTTTTCATTACTTTAGGTTGGCCTCCACAACAGTTTTAGAACAAGCAATTCAAAATTAAAGTTGCAAGGAACACTGAAGGGCCCTCACACATCCACGGGATCTGTTTAGAGCCGCGGGTTTGCTGCCGCAGTTTGGCCAACATGACCTGAATTTTTGTGACTGCTGCAGCGAGCCTTAATGGAACTGAGATGTACAACACATGTATCACATGCACGTTTCATATAAATCAGAAGATCTTTGTCACAAGAGACTGTGATCCTGTAGTCTGCAGCTGTTGTTGCGACTATGAGGCAATGAGGGCATGAGGATATCTGTTAAGCCTGGAGTCTTATCCAGCATTTGATGTGTGGAAGAATGGCTGGCTGGCAGAAGGAAGGATCTACGATATCGCTCCTTCACACACCGAGGTGGAGGAGTCTTAGGGTGTCGCTGAAGGAGCTCTGTGCTGTCAGTGTGTCTTTCATGGGATGGGAGTCATTCCGTCTCATGGATAATAGCTTTGCCATCATCCTCCTCTCTCCCACCACCTCCACAGGGTCGAGGGGGTGGCCCAGGACAGAGCTGGCCTTCCTGATGAGCTTGTCCAATCTCTTCCTGTCCACAGCTGTGATACTGCTCACCCAGCAGACCACTCCATATAAGATGGCTGATGCCACAACAGAGTCATAGAATGTCTTATGATACTCTTATACTATAATACAAAATTAATTATACAATATTAATAGCAAGGATAGAGAAGGTTACACTGTGCAATGTTTTTCTAATTGGGAATCAGAAAGGGCAAAAGAATGGGCATTCATGAGGCATGGAGCCTATTTTTAGACACTTAAAAATAGCTCTTTTCCTGTTGGGCTTAGGACATGGCTCCAAGAGGCTTTTTTTAGGTCTGGCCATTGGCCATACAGTGCCTATAGAAAGTCATCATACCCCTTTGAAATAGTTACTTTATTTGTTGTACAGCCTGAAATGAAAACCCATAACAAAAAAAGAAAAAAAAAAAGCGTTATTTACAAAATTCAGCCTTACTATGTCAAACTAATGAAAAAAAGGCACCAGTTCTGAAAATTAATAAAAAATGAAAAACTAGAATAACAGGGATGGAAAAGTCTCCTGATTTAATACTTTGTAGAGCCACCTTTTGCTGTAATTACAGCCATCAGTCTGTTTGGATAGGTCTCTACTCGCTTTGCACACCTAGATTGGGGAATATTTGCCCATTCTTCCTTGCAGAATTGTTCGAGTTCAGTCAAATTCTGTGGTGAGCGGTGATGAACTGCTCTCCACAGATTTTCTATTGGATTTAAGTCAGGACTCTGACTTGGCCACTCAAGGACATTCACCTTCCTATCCTTAAGCCACTGCGTTGTTCTCTTGGCGGTATGTTTAGGATCATTGTCGTGTTGGACCTGCCCATCTTCAGCTGTCTTGCAGAGGGACGCAGGTTTTCCTCAAGAATTTGGGTGTACTTGGCAGCATCCATTTTCCCTTCAATCTTGACCAATTTCCCAGTCCCCACTGAAGAGAAACATCCCCACAACTTAATGCTGCCACCATCATGCTTCAGTCTTAGTCCCATTTGACCATAAAACCTTTTTCCGCATGGCAACAGAATCTTCCAGGTGTGTTTTTGCATAGCACAAACGAGACTGAGTGTGGCACTTTTTCAGAAGAGGCTTCTTTCTTCAAGATTCAAGATGCACCCTTATTCATCCCCCAAAGGGGAAATTCACATATATACAACAGCTACATTCAGAAAAAGTTACAGTGAAAGACAAGGAAATCTTAAAAAGAAATTAAGTTAGAAAATAAAATAAATAAATATTTACAAAATATAATGCAAATGTACAAAAAATACAAAATAAAAGAATGTACAAGCTTGTGTAAAGCTTGTGAGATTGTTGTCACATGCCTTGTGACTTGTAAGTCCTTCAAAGTTGCCTTTGGCCTCGTGGTAGCTTCTCTGATCAATGCCCTCCTGGCTCGGTCATCCAGTTTGGACGGACGGCCTGATCTAGGCAAGCTGTTGGTGGTGCCATACGCTTTCCACTTCTTAATGATGCTCTGAACAGTACTCAAAGGGATAGCATATCTGTCCTTCATGGCGTCAACACATGGTCCTTCTGGGTATATCCCTTCCTTTCCATTCACAGAGCCCATTTTGGGTTTATTAGTCTCTGTCCAGGCAGAACAGTATGATGAGGATGTCTCCTCAAAGAGTGGTATTTCCTCAACCCGCTCGCTAGGGTAGTGTGTGATTAATTAATAGACCAGGACTCAAGTCCCCCTTCTACAAATGTAACTGTAAGAGAACCATAAATCCAGGCAACCAGGCAGAGGTACAAGACATCAGGCAGAGAACAGGCACAGGTCAGAAATCCAGATGCTCATACAAACAGACAAGCAGAATACAAACCTGCACTAACAACAATCCGGCAAGACACTAGACAAACTGATTGCTATAAATACAGAGGACTAATGAGCAACATCCAAGAGCTGGACTTTCTAAAGCCCTCCAAGATCTCCAGCAGGCCACAGGCAATGATGGAGAATTGTTGCTCATGTTGGTGAATTATGGCAGCTTGAGCAGTCAGAGTCTTGTGGGAAGAATCAGCGTTAGCTGGGCCCATACAGATTGGATGGTACTCTAAGCTGCTAGCTGGGAGGTGGATGGCAAGAAGCAAGAAAAATAAAGGGATACTGCAGGGCAGTGAGAGAATGAGCTCTGAAATGGCAGGAAGACTTAAAAGCTGGCAAACTGACAACAGGAAAAATGATGCAAGTAATTATAAGAACTGGTAATATTTTACATTTTACAACTCTTAGGCAAGATTTTAAATGTCTCTTATTTGTGATGTTTATTTATATTGCATATCTATCTATTACACAACAGTGGTCTTTTTTTCATTTCAAGCAAAAAGCAAAAGAAATATCTGTCAAGTTAAATTTGTCTTTCTCTGTCTTGGCGCAGCGGGTAAGTCGAGGACCCTTGCTGCGTTGCCATGGTGTTCAGGAGTGCATCTTGTTGGTGACTCAGCGGATCTCCAAGTATCCTGTCCTTATCCAGCGCATTCTGGACAACACTACCGGTGAATCACCCGTCACGATGGCTTTACTATCTGTCTACTATCTAAATGGCACTATAGGATTTCACTGCAAAATAAAATGATTAGATCTCACAGCCAGTATATATTTTACATACAATACTTAAAAATCTACTTTAATGCAAGATGCATGCAAGACCTGTGTCTGTGTGTCTGTAGACAGACAGACAGACACACAGATAGATAGATAGATAGATAGATAGATGTCTATAAATTGATGGAAAATGGTGACTAAATAGTTTTCTGTCTACACAATTATTTATTTGTTTGTTTCTCTTCCAGATGATGACGACGAGGCTTCTTCTCTGGCCAAGGCTCTCTTAATGGTCCGAGAACTTCTTACTTCAATAGACCAACAGGTACTACAATATTTTGGCAGTACAGAATTAGCCAGAATATTTTTGGGACATTTCATGGCAGTTAATTTTTCAGATTGTCTTTTTGAACTCATTATCATGACATTCTGTGGAACCCGTAATTCTTTTTTTTTTCTTTATTGCAAGAGAAAAGACATAAACAGGACAATTAAGTTAACGCTGTTGTGAATTGGCGCTATATAAATAAAGATTGATTGATTGATTGAGATTGATTAAGAAAAGTTTAAATGTTTAGTCAAAGAACAAGTTGAATCTACAACAACAACAACAATAATAATAATCTATATCGTTTATCCTTAATGGGGCATGGGGGTGGCTGGACACTGGGCAAGAGGCGGGGTACACCCTCGACTGGTTGCCAGTCACAGGGCTGACATATAGAGACAGACAACCATGCACACTCACACTCATACCTACGGGAAATTTAGTCACCTGCACGTCTTTTGACTGTGGGGTTTAAATTGGATCACCCAGAGAAAAAGGCCCCAGGCTCAAACCGGTAACTGAAACCTTCTTGCTGTGAGGCAACACTGCTAACCTCCATACCTTGCTGCCAAGTAAATAATATTAACACACTGTTTGTGTTCTGATTGATATCTAAATAAATGTAAGATCATGTAATAAGACTGACTAAGTGACTGTACTTAAGGGTGTCCTGGTAACCAAATAATGTGGTAATAAATATTGATAAATAAATGAGATAAATGAGAAAAAAGTGATAAATAAATAGAAGTAATGCTGTGAAACCACAATAATCCCCATTTTAATTTCTGGTCTCTTCCCATGCTTCCTGTGGGCTTTTCTAAAACATACAGTCAAACTCTCCTGGCCAAAGGTAAAAATGCGTCTTCCAAAAATAATTTTAAAAAAGAAACAGCATTTAATTAGATCAGCCAGAAGGGGCAGATCAACACCAGATCCTTTTACTAAGACCAGCACAGATTCGTATGTCAGATAAGTGCATCATTATCAAAAGTTGTGGCAGCATATCGAACTTTCAAATCTTTAGAAATGATTAGATTTCCTAAGATGATATTTAAGATTTCTTACTATATTCCATTTAAATTTAATCAAATTGGTATTTATCCATGTTCATTAAGGTTCTCTTTTGGACTCTAAATGGAATATGACTTTTATCTTGGCTGGCAGATGGAGGACCTGGAGAAAACACAACGGCTGCAAGAGATCCAGGCCAGGCTGGATGTGCGGGCTGAGGCAAGAGTAAGGGATGGTGGACTTTTCAAGCCAGGGGAGTTGCTCCGCCGGAGACTCATCCATGAAGGGACTCTTCTCTGGAAAACCCCTGGATCCCGAGTCAAAGGTACACAAAGCTGTTGAAAAATTATAGTTTGTGTGTAAAGTAAGTGAACTACAATATGTAACGCTGCAACAAATGACAACAGGGGGAAAAAATTAATGCCAGGGGATTGTCACAATGACAGAAAGCTCATAGCATTCAGCTCAGTTCAGATAGGGTACACAAGGACAAGGTTTTGATTGCTTTTCTATTTTTAGAATATATGATTGATATGGTGTATTGCTTGACTTTGTTTTAAAATACTAAAAATATGTATTATCATTGGATTTTGCAATTAATAAAATCCAATTGATATTACAGTATTAATTTGCTTTGGTAAATAGGCAAGTAAAAAAGCAAAACAATACATTTTCATAGGAAAGGTAACATTTAAAACAATGTATTGGGAAATATTTGAACCGAGTTCTTGCCACTAAATACTGGAGTGGGGACAAGACCTAATAATTATCAGAGATACTTAATAATCATAATAATAGGACTTATAGGACATATGTAAAGTCTGCCTTTGGGCACGATCTGTTCGAAGAAGAGGAAAGATAGCCTAGCAATTTCATCCAAGACGGCTCCTGACAAGGAGGCAATGTGATTTTAGGGACAGGAAACTACAAGAGTTGAGAATACGAATGAATACAGTCAAGGTGGCCAATACTCAGACCCCCTGGCTGTATGAGAGGGTGCAGGATAAAGGTGCCAGCTTAGAAACAAGATAGTTAGTTTGCATGCAAAACCCCACAAGTAGGACCGAAGTAGAACAGTATGGGGGTCGGCAACCTGCAGCTCTAGAGCCGAGGCTCTTTAGCACCGCCCTAGTGGCTCTCTGGAGCTTTTTCAAAAATATGAAAATGGAAAAAGATGGTGTGAATATATTTTTTGTTTTAATATAATTTCTGTAGGAGGAAAAACATGACAAACATTCTTAAAGTTTTCCAATGCTGTAAAAATGTGTATAATATGACAAGTCACCTAAACATGCTGAATAAAAGTCTCCAAATATTGTTTAACCGTTAAACAATAACCTAACAACACATCCCAACAATCAGACTCAACAAATAACAATAAGGCAAAACAAAACCTGTATATTAAGTTTAAACCATTGCTTAGCCATGTATACTGTTTTGTTATGCTATATATGCCACAGTTTGTGTTACCAGTCTTTGGAGGGAGAAAGGCCTTTTGGTGTTCTGCTTTCTTAGCGGTGTTGCATGAACAAGGCTGGAAAAAGGTTATGGTAACAATGGTCCTTGTCCTTGCTGTGCAGTGTTCTGGTTTCAGGTCAGAGGAAACCAGATGCTCCTTTGCTAGTTGGCCTTACAATGGGGGAGCTCTTCTTTTATTGACCTGAGGATGCCATTGGTCATGTGGCACTCAAGGGTTCAGGCTTGGAATTCAAACTCTGCCAACAACTGAGGATTCTGGGAGATTGAGTTCACAAAGGATCCCTTTGTCTCAAGACAAAGAAATGCGT
Source organism: Pempheris klunzingeri (assembly GCF_042242105.1). NCBI lineage: Eukaryota > Metazoa > Chordata > Actinopteri > Acropomatiformes > Pempheridae > Pempheris > Pempheris klunzingeri. The sequence continues at coordinate 18,262,565 of NC_092027.1, forward strand.
TTGCATTTATACCAGTTAGTCTGTCTTCGTTCTTTGCCAGGTCGTTGCCAGGTCGTCTGAATTGTGGCATGGCCATCTTTAGAACACTGAACACTTTCTGAGTTTGTGCACAGAATGAAACTATTGAAAAAAAGCAATACATTTTTAAAAATGAGGGACTGAGTAGCTCCTGTATTTCACTAAATTGCAATCAGCACCTGATCACCATCTTTTCCCATCAGTGACACAAAACTTTTTAGAATGAAGGGTCAGGAACCCTCATCCCATTCATCGTTGTCAGGTTCGTTTGTGGTGGCAGCAGTTCAGCAAGTGGTTGGTTTCATAAGTATGTTTGCTCTCAGTTGGTAAAAAAGCATCAGAGAACTCATTTCCCTCACTTTAGTTTCTGTGGTTGCCATGATCACAACGTTTCCTAAAAAACTGAATTTAAATTAACTGAAAATGCAAAGGAAAATTGAATAGAAAGAAAATAAAAGGCTAACATGACCATTTCACAAGTAAAAGATGAGCAAATGTGAACACGAAGTGATGTGAGGCACTTTTCATGCATCAAAAGCAAAAATAGAAAAAAATCAGAGCAAAAGAGTCGTAAATGGAACATGACTCCGGTGTTGCACTGATGAAATATATGATACATAATTTATCACTAATTCATTCCAATCTGCTGTATTTTTTAGGTGGTGTTCAGATATTATTAGCTATTATAAGCTATCATTATAAGTACGCTGCTTGGGGGTTAAAATGCACTGCTCAAAAAAATTAAGGGAACACTTAAATCACACATTGGATTTAAAAGTAAATATTAAAGATCAAAATCTTTACTGTACATTGTGTAATTCATTGAGAACAAAATCACGTAACAACAGTCAGTGGAAACCAAAATCACCAATTGACTGAGGGCTGGATTCAAAGTCAAAGTAATGAAATTGAAATCACAGGCTGATCGAACTTCCATGAATTTCATCACGGCAACTTGTGCAGGAACTCCTGCAGGAGCTGGACTGCCTGTGCAACCTGAATGGGCTGCAGGTACAGCCTCATGCTACCAGTAGTGACCTGGACACTAGCAAAACCCAACACTAGAGAAGAATCAGTCGGGAAGGAAAAGGAGAGAGCGACTGTCTGTGGCCACCACCTGTGAAACCACTCCCTCTTTGGGGGTTGTGTTGTTGTTTGGGGGTTGTCTTCAGTGCTCCTGTTCATTTTCATTTGCACCAAAATGGGTGAAATTGATTCACAATCACTTATGCTTCCTAACTGGACAGATTGATATCCCTGAAGTATGATTAACTTGGTGTTATACTGTGATGAGTAAGTGTTCCTTTTTGTTGAACGGTGTGCTTCCTACATACTTCAAAATCTTTCTGCTAGACTTCTCTAAATACAGAGGGACGCATTTTAACAGCAAAGTTATTTCAGTGGAGCTCAGTCTAACATTTCATATTTTTTGTTGTGTCAGTCTCGACCACATTATTACCTTTGCTGCTGATTAAATGGTTTATTGTCTTTATAAGCTTTATCTATCCTTAATTCACTCATTATCACAACAAGGGCCAACAATAGGCCTTCTTAGCTTAAAGCTCAATTAAAAGCAGCTCACATAACTCATGGGTGTTGCTCAATAAAACAGAGCAAATGTTAAATGCTACTGGCCGAGTCTTCCCCTTCAGGTGGTAGCTTCAGGAGACCATGTGTGTGACATGGTCTAATGGGCTTCTTTGTCTAGTCTAATGGGCCATGTTAGAATCACAAAAATCAAGGGATGCTGGTATAGAGATCCCATCAGGTCCAGGTGCCTTGCATGGATCTTTTGAGGGATCTGCACGTATCTGCACTAGATATAACCAGTGGGCAGGGGTCCTGGGCCTTTTGCACCTCACTATCCAGACAGCTGTTCTCAAAGCGTGCATAGAAGATGTTTAGTTCATTTGAGAGAGATTTAGACATCTCAACACTGATGGTTTTCCTTTTGTAGTCTGCAATAGTTCTTAGTCTAGACCACATTTTGCTGGTGTTGGAGCCACCCTGGTAGTTACTACACTTTGTCCCTGTATTGTGTTTTAGAACTTCTTATACCTGGTTTTCCTGAACTCCAACAAATAACCCGAGTTGTAAGCACCAGTCTGTGCTTTAGGTTTGACTCAACCAGGAACCCAGGGCATTGGCACATTGTGTAATGTAGCTAGTGACTGCGTCCATGAAAAAGGGGTAGAGTGGGGGATATAACATGCAGCACAGGTCCTGGTTTGTGACATGTAGCATGCACTGTAACCATTCAGCTACTAAGGTATTCCAGATATTCCAGAAATTAAATTATGTTTTGAGTGGTGTATAATCACCTGAAACTAAGGATTGTGTTTTCGTTGGCTTAGAATGAGCCCTTTAAATGTATTTACGGAGCAGGTCCTCTTCCACAAAGTTCACCATGTTGCACCGCTGTGTTTCTATAGTAGCAGATAAAAAGGGCCTTTCACATTTTTACGTTGAAGTAGCAGCTTGAATTTGATAGTATGAATGGAAGACCAAAGAGACGAGGAGTTAAGTGTTTAGTGAGAAGTTTGAGAGGCTGATTTCTTACAAATGGAGGATCATACTTAGTATTTACCTGAGAGGCAGGGGTGAAGCACACTGCACCTGAGCAGAAACCTCCTGCCTTCAGACTAAGCTTATGTGGTTTAGATTAGCAGATGACAGAAAAAACCTTTTCAGACTTTGTTTAAGGGTAATAAAGATAGTTTGGTGACAGAAATGGCATCAGGTTTACAAGTGTTCACATATGTGCTTGATGCAAAAAAAAAAACCATTGTGTCTTTGTGTGTGTGTGTGTTAATGTGTAGATATACAGGTCTTACTGATGACAGACATCCTGGTGTTTCTGCAGGAGAAAGACCAGAGGTACATCTTTCCAAGTCTGGTAAGAAAAGCACACTAACATTTCATTCATTGATGGCTCCTTTGTTGCATAGATGACTGGGAAAACAACTGTTAATACTATTGTTCACTCACCTTTCCTCTGTGTCTCTCTTTATTGCTTTCTCCAAACAATCCTCTGCTGTGTGATCCAGGAAAAACCTCCAGTGCTGTCCCTTCAAAACCTGATACTGAGGGATATAGCCAATCAGGAAAGAGGCATGTTCCTCATCAGTGACTCCTCCCCTCCTGAGATGTATGAGTTCCACGCTGCCTCCAAGGAGGACAAGAGGGTGTGGATACGCCACATCCAGCACGCCGTCAGCAAGTGGGCAAATGCACAGATGCAACAACTCATACATACAGTACCAGTCAAACGCTGTGACACACAATCTCATTTAATGGTTTCGCTTCATTTTTATTTTCTACATTGGAGCTTAATATTGAAAACATAAGCATAAGGATAGAATAGGCATCAGACACCATATAATACCTTACCTACCCTTGTCCAAAAATGACATGGGCGCTTTACCTGGTTCTCATGGGGCACCCGTCATGTCCAGTCGAGGTGCAGGGTTCATATTCTGGAGACTGTTACGTTTCATGTCCCCTCTGCTGAAAAAGGCTTTGCCATCTCTTAACCTCATCTTAAATCGGCCGCGTGGTCAATAAGCAAAATCAAGAGGGATCTTGGGTCATTATGGTTGTTTCACAGAGAGTGAGAAAGAGACCCCCTGGAGAACGCATTTTACGTAGAGTATGCGTTCATTTTCACTCACCAATTACCTCAACCAGTGCTCGTCCTACCTCCATAAAGAGCATGACGGGGGGAGAGAGGTTCAGGAGGAGCAAAATCCTTGAGGAACTCTTTCACCATGGGATGAGATTCTGACATTCTCCTCCATTCGTGCTCTCTCATGACGACCATGCAGATACCGTGAACAGTCCTCAATGTGTGTAATTTCATCTCGCTGGCAGCGTGCAGCGGCTCGAAGAGAGCACCCATCAAACATATTTTGTGAAGTTATCACAGCTGTGATGAAAGCATTCCAGAAACTCAAAGGTGTACTTTACACCATCAATCTCGGTGTAACCGTCTTCAAGGTATTTGCCGATCTGTTTTTCTCTCTGATTTAGTGCGTGTTTGATTGTGATATTTTCACTGTGCAGTAGCCTCTCTAACCTCTGGATGGTGACATTTGAGAAGGTTTTATATTGGCGTCTGTAGTTGCCAGGGGTCGAGGAGGCAAAAAATTGGTGCAAAACACTTTCATGCAGGCTGAGGCTATGGTGATGCAAGAGACTCTACACCTGTTTCTCGAGGAAACTCCTTTGTGAATTTGGTACAACCAGTTCAGGGAATGTCACCGTCATTTTTACAATAATGTCGAGCTTCCTTTGCAAAGTTGAAGGTCCGCTGACTGGCCTCTCTGTACCAACGATAAAACTCTACTAACTCACCAGGACTCATGCGATCTACACAGTAATCACACCACAACACTTCTACAAGCTTGAAAAAAACCCTAAATTTACCTCTTCATCCATGTCAAAATGTCACACCTTACAACTTCTCATATAACACTAGAATGGAGGAAGACAGAGTCTGGCTTATGCTAAGGATGTCTCTGAAAAGAGCCAACTGCTGCGGTTGTCGGACAAGTTCACCTGTGTGTGTGTGTGTGTGTGTCACTTTGGTAAGGGTTAGAATGCAATGCTTTTACTTTCAGTGTATTACAGTTTGGTAATAGTACTTATTAATCTGATCACTCTTTGTCATTTATTATTGTATTTAAGTTGATATTTCAGCACAATCGATACTTTGAGGCATTAATATCATATAACATATATCATATAATCATTATTAATTTGGCCTATTTAAGACACTAGCACTAGCCTCTGCATTATACATCCAGGATGATGATCCACTGTTGCCCCAACTAGTTGAACAATGTCACCGGGAACACTGTCCTCTCCCTCGGAAGTCTTATTTGAATCGTTCAAGTGGATGAAAAAAACATTTTTTCACATTAGTTCACTAAATAAAAATACACAAAAATCATTGAGACAACTCTAGAGCTTACAGTCTACTACCCCCTCTACTGCCCAACGTTCCCAGTACAAACACACATTCTTTTTCAAAGTTTTCTTTAATTTTTTTTGGGAAATATCCACAGAAATCCACTGTTATTAACAAATACATCTCCATTTAAAAATTCTAAGTTTACATACAAACGGTAGATGGTCTGTATTTGTAGAGCTCCTTTCTAGTCATTTCAACTACTCAAAGCACTTTTACATCACATCCTCATTCACCCATTCACACATCATTCATTCAGGAGGAATCTAAGCTGGAGGAGACTGTTCTTTCACACACATTCACACACTGAAGCTGCTTCAGGAGCAAGTTGGGGTTCAGTGTCTTGCTCAAGGACACTTCAACATGTTGACTCATAGGAGCCTGAGGGCTAGGTGGCAAGATGGAGAGAGCCAGGTTGGGAATTTAGCCATAATACCGGGAAACCCCCTACTCTTAAGAGGTACCATGGGATCTTTAATAACATGGCATGTCAGGACCTTGGTATAAACATCTCATGCAAAGGACAGTGCTTGCAAATGTACAGTGTCCATATCTCCATAACAGGGACATTGTTACTGTCACGAATGCTTCCTTATGGACAGCAACACCACTTTCTGACATAGACCTGACCAGGGATCATGAACCTAGCCGTAAAGCACGCAACCAGAAATTATTTTTTTTAACACACCCAGTCAACTCTGGAGGGATGGTTATGATGACATTATGATGTGATGGCAGCCCTGTTTTTTTTAATGAAATAATGAAGTAATTAAATAAGACTGTATGTATGTGTATGTACTGTCTATGAGACTGTAGAATGTATGAATCATTTCCATAACATTGATGATAACAGGATTTGTGTGGTTTGTGCTTGTGTGTGTTTAGGTGCCCATCGAGAGATGAATTTCCCCTCATTGAGACTGAACACAAGGCTCACCTGCGGAGACTCAAAGGTCAGGAGACAAACATTAATGACACAATCAAAGACACATTTTCATATGGCATTTTACTGCATGCCTGTCTTCAGTGAGCACATGAAAGGCGCTTTACAAATACAGACCATTTAGCATTGCTTGTGTTTAGGACTGTGTCAGGACTGTGTATGTCAGGTGGCAGTATGCAACTATACATTAGATGTGAAACTTGATAAAAACTTGGTTGTATTAAGTTGTTGATGAATGACTGACTAGTCCTCACTCACCACCCACAGCTGACCTGCAGCAGAAGGACCGGGAAATGCTGGAGCTCTTACAGGAGAGGGTGACTTTATTCTGTGAGCTGGCAGAGGTAACAAGTGGTCAGGATGGCCTACAACCTCCCATTACTCGCTACTTGTTCAGGGCAGACACACCACAAGCTCCCCGTGCAGAGAAATTTCTACTGGATGCCACAGCTGAAGGTAAGACAACACGTTTCATGTCGACTAAAAATAATTGCACACTGGACTGCACATCCACCCCCAAATGGACAGATCAAAAGCATTATACATTATTTGTTAGTTTTGACATTTCAGTACTTTTCTCCAATCAGACAGCAATTAAAGCTACACTGACCTGACAGAAAGAGTCTGTCTTTTTGTCTGTCTGTCATGTCTGAAGATTCTTAATATTGTTTGTTAACCACAGGCATTGCGGAAATATCACCTTTAATGATAATGATGGAGTTACTTCAAAGTCCCCTTTCATGAAGTGTCTACACCATTTCATTTACTCCCAGAACATCTATATTTGTGCAATATGTGCTTCTGTACTTTTATTGTCAATATCAGTGTGTTACATGGTACTGAAAAGCATCTCAGAGGCAGCTATTTGCTGTGCTCTATTAAAAACCTGCACACCTATTCTGTTTTTGACGGAAGCCGTGCCAAGTTGAACAGAACAGTTCGAGTACGGTAGGCAGTAAATGTAAAATATAATGAGGGATAAAGCATTTTTAACAACTACGATATAGCCACAAATTATTGATCCATCCTCAATCAGAAGGTCGAGGGTTCGATCCCCAGCTCCTATGGGTCAGCATGTCGAAGTGTCCTTGAGCAAGACACTGAACCCCAACTTGCTCCTGAAGCAGCTTCAGTGTGTGAATGAGTGTGAAAGAATAGTCTCCTCCAAATTACATTCCTCCTGTATGAATGATGTGTGAATGGGTGAATGAGGATGTGATGTAAAGCACTTTGAGTAGATGAAATAACGGAGCTATAGGAGCTATACAAATACAGACCATTTACCATTTTAAAACTTTGTAGGCTACAGCACAATGACTTAAATAACAGCAATGAACCCAATGTGTTGATGAACACATCTGGTCAGGTGTTTTCTGCTTTAACAGACTGGAAGGTCAGTACTTTTTTGAAAACTGTGTATGTAGTTCATCTGTCACTAACTACCATTGTGAACTGACCAGGTTATTGTGTTGTTCTACTTAGTATTTGATTTGTTGTTTTTCTTTAAAAACATGGTCATACTTAATACAGTTTCCATTTGCCAGATCAGCATCGCTGACAATTAGCCAGTAGTGCTTTATTTATTTTAACATATGTTCTTCCATTCCACTGTAGTCCAGTGAAAAAATATTTATAAATATTTGTTTCATAAATAGGTTAATACTCAGATATATAGGGGTCAAAAGAGTGGTTGAAAATACATGTAAAAATGTGTTGAAATGTGGAGTTCATGTATAGTTACATATGTTTAAAAAATGTGAAAATGTATTTTATTTCATTGATTTTGCTAAAAAGCTGTAGAATTCTCTAAGAGGTATCTTGTACCAGGACACAGGCATAGTTTAGGAGAGTTAATTGGCTCATGTGACATGAAGAGGGTCAGAAAAACAACTTAGCAGGGATTTTATGAAACTTGTGCACAAAGATTGTGTATTAACTTTATTTTTTGCAAGATAATCTGCTGAAGAACAAGTGTCCTGAGTAACACAGCTTTGGCACGAAGATTTGATATGTGGTGGCACTTAATTAGATGCTCGTAGAAGTGAGCAGAGAGGAGTAAGGTGGATGGACTGGAGCTGCTGCTAGCTAACCCAGGGGGCCTTTCTACATAGATGGTAGACAGTCATGTTTTTCCACAATCACATTTAAAAAATTAATGACATTTCCAGCCCTCCTGAGATTTTGCATTAGTATGAATGAATGTTCAGAGCTAGAATGCAGAGGAGCTGAAAAGTCACCTAAAAGTTTGACTTTTAACTCGCTCTCATGCCCACATTGTTTAACCCAGATTCACAATTTCTACATCAAATCGTAGGAAAATGTGTGCCTGATGCAGAAATGTGGTCACTCTTGGCTGTGCCAACCAACTGCACCATTGACTCCAATATTAACTGAGAGCACAAATTTCAGGATGACGTCAGAAACAGTCATCTGCTCCAGCTCTCACATTTTAGATGTCAGAGACATAAAAACTACGCCAATGTGTTCAGCAGACTCTCTATATTTAACTGATGACAGTTATAGTCTTGAAATCTGCATTTCAATTTCCAACTATTTCTACATATATTCTGGACATCTTTCAACTTTTGAATCATGTTCAATCATGTTCATTTAAAATATTCAATTTTATTCAAGTGTTATGATCATTTTTCAACTCTTATCTACTGATTCGCGATCCATTTAAACATTGAAATGGTTCACGTTTCATATTTTCTGGACATTATTCAACTCTTAAATCCCATTCATAGTGATTAGAACCTAGTTCACATTACTTCAGTTGATTCTTCAAAAGTCAGCAATCAAGTTTAGGGTCAACTTTTCAGCAGCTGCTCCTTCATTCAAAAGGCAGCAATCCAGTTAAACTTTTCAGTAGTCAGCATTCTCTAGTCCCCATTTATTGTTACTTCTCTTTGGGCTGGTCCTGCCCATTGTCTGACTGAAGATATTGCCATTGGAGACCATCTGAAGCACTACTATTATTGATCGAATGTGAAATGTTGAAAAGTGAACTTATTTGAAACAAAAACACTAAAGCTGAAATGACATATGTTGACTTACTTTTGAAACGCATGTTTGTGTGTGTTCCCACAGTGGACAGGTTGAGTGAGCTCCTTCTGGGCTCCAGCGTGGACATTCCTCTTCTGTCTCTTCAGAACCACATGGACCTTGTAGAAGCCAGTGAGTGACTGAAGACTCTCATATGACAACACAAGATAATGTTTTGTTGGATTGATAGTCGAGCAACGCAAAGTTATAACAATTAACAACAATTGAGCGCAATATTTCACAATCCTGCTCCTGGGGCCCCACTGCCCTGCATGTTTCAGATGTTTCCCTGCTCCAACACACCTGATTCAAATAATCAGCTCATCATCAAGCTGTGCAGAAGCCTGATAAGAACGGACTCTTTTGGATCAGGTGTGTTGTCATCTAAAACTTACAGAGCAGTGGGGCCTCAGGAGCAGCATGGATTTAGAAAAACTTCCAAGATACTTAACATCATCATTAACATTACGAACGAATCCAGTGAGTTCTACATACTTTCATCAAATTATCATTAGTGAGATGACACGCACAGTAAATCCGAAGAGGGCAGTTAATATGCTCGTGCCATTTCATTTCTCACTGAGCATCAAGTTCAAATTCAAGTTTTGATGAAGACAAACACAGAACTTCTTGTCCCCTTTTTCTGTAATAAAAATTCAAATAAATGAATAGATAAAAAGTGGGATATTCACAATGATAAGTGTTTCTAGCACTAATACTGAGTGACTGCTGTGTTTGTCCCTATTCAGGTGATCAGGACCCTTTGGTCAATGGAACCCATGATTTCTTTGCAGCAAAGGTGAGCGTGGGTGCAAGATGGAACTTTGATTTGTTCATACTAATCTAAAAATGCGTTGTAATGACATGACAAGGCAGGGGTACTAAGTGGGTAGGGTCACATCATGTCAATAGGTTTTCTGGTTGGGCACACAGGCACAAAAGCATATGCATGCTAAAATCCCAGGTTCCTGCTGACATTTTTCCAGAAATATGAGAATACATTTAGCAGAGAATTCTACTGATTATGTCTACTGATTATATTCATATGTATCATCATTGTCATGATACTATTCCCTGTTTGTGGACTAATGTTTTGTCTTCTAAAGGATTGCATGAGAAGTCAAGACAAGTCACCGCCCTTGGTAAGTAAGGGGGTAAAGTTTTCTTAGTGTGTCTGTGTGTGCATGTGTGTAAAGCAAATGTCAGAAATAAGTAAGCTGCCTTTGTTTGACAGGAGATCTATCAGAGGCTGGTGAATCTCAGTGTTTATCTCCATGCACTCCAGGTGAGTAGACTTTTGTACATACCATATCATACTAGAAGCGGAGAGCCCTACAGTAGATGCTCATGGCGGGTTAGCAGTGATGACTAGCACCGCGGCCAGACGTGTCATTATTTATACCCTGAGTGGTAATGGTCAGTCAGTGTCCCCTGTGTCTCACCCCTTAATCATTACACACCCCATAGCCACACCTCACTGATATTTACACTGTCATGTCATTGTATTATTTTCTCTCTAAAAACTAAGCATGAACAACATTTGGTGCATTTGCCTAATGAGCTACTTTCATTGGAATAACTTCTCTAATGTATGCAACCCTCCAGTAGGAGGGCAGGATGCCACCATACTGGTGGAGCGTGTACCCCTGGAGTGTAGGTTTGATTTCAGAGGTGGGGGTCAGAAACACAGTGAAGTGAAAAGTTCTTAAACAAAGGAACAAAACGTGAATGCTATTTTCAGGTTTCATATGTATTGATATCAGTCTAAATAACAACATATTGTGATGTCTTAAAACAATAGTCCTGTTTTTATGCTGTAATCATTCTTCCTGTTCACACTGAGCAGTGAATGACAGAGTGGACCAGCGTCAGAAGAACTTGGAGGACAGTTGCCCAAGATTATATATAATACCAGTATGGTAGCTTGGCATCAATCAATCAATCAATCAATCTTTATTTATATAGCGCCAAATCACAACAGCGTTATCTCAAGACGCTTTACATGAAGAGCAGGTCTAGACCAAACTCTTTAATTAGAGAGAGACCCAATGATTCAGGAATTCAACATGAAGGATTCAAGAATTCACACATGAGCAGCATCAGATATTATATTAGGACACTGTGGAGGAAGAACTCCTCTTTAACAGGAAGAAACCTCGAACAGAACCAGGCTCAATGTGGGCGGCTTCTGTAGGGGGAGGTTGGACAGAGAGAGGGAGAGAGAGAGAGAGAGAGACAGAGACAGAGACAGATAGAGACACAGAGAGAGAGACAACACAAACAGCAACCAACGTACTAACAGTGACTATAGCACTAACAATAGGAATGTGACTAAAAGATTAGCAGTATGATATTATTGAAAAACATGACGAGTGTCCGACGATCCGCAGCAGTGATTCATGAAGCAGAGAACCACATCAGCAGGACCAGGACCAGGATCCACAGGAACCAGAGAGATGAGAAAGCACAGAAAGGCTCTGGGGACGATAGCAAGTTAGTGGCAGACATTTGGCTGACATGAGACATAATGATGGAGAGGAAGAGGAGGAGAGAGAATAGAGAGGAGCCCAGTGCACCATTGGAGTCCCCCGGCAGTCTAAGCCTATAGCAGCATAACTAGGGGCTGGTCCAAGGCCTGATCCAGCCCTTAAATATATGCTTTGTCAAAAAGGAAGGTTTTTAGTCTACTCTTAAATGTAGAGAGGGTGTCTGCCAAACTGGAAGGAGGTTCCACAGGAGAGGAGCCTGATAGCTGAAAGCTCTGGCTCCATCACTACTTTAGAGGACTTTAGGAACCACCAGTAGGCCTGCATTCTGGGAGCGCAGTGCTCTAGTGGGGTAGTATGGTACTATGAGCTCTTTAAGATATGATGGAGCCTGACCATTAAGAACCTTATAGGTGAGGAGAAGGATTTTAAACTCTAGCCAATGAAGAGAAGCCAGTACAGGAGAAATGTGGTCTCTTCTCTTAGTTCTCATCAGAACACGAGCAGCAGCGTTCTGGACCAGCTGGAGAGTCTTTAAGGACTTATTGGGGAAGCCTGATAATAAGGAGTTACAATAGTCCAACCTAGAAGTGACAAATGCATGGACAAATTTTTTTGCATCATCAGCATCAACATTACACTCATCTCTATTTCCTCAAAAAAAACTGATTGCTGAAAGTAAGGATTTAATGTAACACTCAACAGAACTGGATCACTTTGGTTTTAGCATGGATATCAATTGTCACCCTGTAGAATATTTTAAAATTGATTCTCTTCAATATCCCACAGGGAGCTGTCATTAAACAAGACTCCATCTTGGAGCTGCTTCTGCAGCCACAGGACACTGTGGCGGCAGCTGTGGGGGGAGTATGGCGTCCTCTCTGGCGAGATGGTGGAAATCGGGAAGCCAGTGCAGGGTCAACCATTGGGGAGCTGGCTCTTCTGCAGAGGCAACACAGCTTGCTGCAGGAGGAGCTGCTGAGGCTGCGAGATGCCGAGAGCCGACTCAAGGACAGTGAGAGAGTCCGGCTCAGGCTGGAGCGGCAAGTCCGGCACATGAAGGTCTGCAGCGAGACTGCACCTGTCTCCCAGCAGCTGGGGGGGCCAGCTTCTCAGGTGAGGATATTTGTACTGCAATTCCATAGAAAGTTAGGCTGGTATATTCTGATTTTTAGTCCCAAGTATCAGTCAAGTTCAAAAAACATTGGATCCTCCACTTCTCAAAGTTATTATTAAACTCCATATATGTATGCATATATTGTCATCTTAAATTGAGAGAACCTTAATGATATCACAGTGATGTCATCAGGGTTCTCATTCTGTTGCCAAATACTGACATGCCTTTAGTATCTGTATGAGACGTGCCAGCCCCTGACACACACAGGTTGTCGTAACAATAATTAAGTTGAGGTTAATGTTCTGAAACAACACTAAGTAGTTAGGTTTAGGAAAGAAGATGGTATAGGTTACAATAAGTACATCAGTTAAGCCTCACTTTTTGTTTCACATGGGTCTCCTGAGTAAAAGTCCAGTGATTGTGTTTGACCCATCCATCTATCCTGGCCTCCTCCCTACACAGACTTTTTATAATACATTCCCCTTTAGCATCTCATACAGATGCTCGGATGTATCAAACTTCAAAGCGTATGACAAGGCAGCAGCACTTAACAACCTGGGAATGAGAATGGACTGGTTTACTGGGTTATTGTAGTTCTTCTCCTCCTGTTGTAGTGTGCACTCATGCAGCCAGGCAGGGAGGTCTTAACTGGAGCTGACAACCCACTGCCCAGCCAGGACCCTGCTCTTCAGTCAGATGGCCTCCATGATGGCAGTGATTATGAGGTAGACATGACATCAGATGATGATGATGATGGGACAGCATCTGAAAGCTCCAAAGGTCAGATTACTGAATGTTACATGCATCACTTGATATCTTAGTGTTTTAGGTGATGGTTCAATTCTTTGTCCAGATGCTCATCGTGGCCATCATCCCATCTGCTTTCAAGAATTGCATCTGGTCCCCTGGCCATCATGGCTGGTTAGATAGGCAGTTATAGTACGCCAGTTACATTGTTTCTTTGTCTTACTAAATGCACTTTGGCCAACAAATGTGTTTGCCCAGAATACAGTACATATACTGTATGTAAATATTATTTACATAATATTCAAGATCCAAGTAGATCACATGCTTTATGTAAATTGTTTTACTGGATATTCATTTATTCATCCACACAGTATGAATAGAAATGAAAACTATAAGAAGTGATTGGTCAGATTATTACTGGCCTCTTTCTGCTACAGCTGCACCAGAAGGGGATTATAGACTAATATGACCTGAGAAGAATCTCCTCAACAACTTAAATCTGTAAAATAACTATGAACAAGGGCCTTTTTCTGGCTGCATTCAACATAAATAAACGGCTGGCCATTATTTTAGACTTTACAGTAGATAAGTTATTTTCTGAAAGTGACTTTTTTTTGGAACTGATGAAAAAGTGTTGGTATTTGCTAACAAACACGATTTCTTCATCTTCACTTATTTCACAATTAGGGTCACAAAACTTTTAAAATTTTGAGTGAAAGCTGAAATAAACGAGCTCTTAACACATTTCTGTAGTACTCCCCTAGGTGTACCAGAACAGTGGGTTGTAACTTGAAAGTGTCAAATTATATAATCAAGACAAATGAAAAGTGATTTTCTTGTAGTTTTAGGAGAACAGAGGACTGCATTTTGAATTGTTCTCTCTTTTTCAGATCTTCAAGATATTCCAGAGGAGATCTGATCCTCGGCATGTTTCATAGTACTAATGAGCATACAAAAACTGACTCCAACAATGCACATTGGTGTGGGTGTGTCTATATTTTCTGCATGACTTAATGTTTATTTAGCTGCTTTGCTTTTGAGTAGATGGCTTGTGACAGTGAGTTGTTGTATTTTTCAGTTACACTTTAAGATTGTTTGGTTTTCCATGATTTAATTGTATCAGTTAACTAAAGGGGTGTGGAAAGCGGATGGACATTGCTAATACACTATATAAACTATAACTATAAATCCAACAGTTAGGGTGGCTGCAGTTTTCAACATAAGCATTTTTTGTCATACAAAACTGCAATGAAATTCACATAAAACAAGTAGGGCTAGACAACACCAACCTTGATGTGACAGTTTAAATCATGCTGCTCCTTTTGAAAATTCATAAAACCAAGACAGCACGATCGTGCAATATCAAAAAAAAAAAGATAATACACCATCTAAAGCAATCTAATACAACTTCTAGCAAAAGATCCTGCTTTTAAAAAGCCCATCATATTCAGTTTTAGTGAGACTATGCTAGGGAAATACTGATTTGTCTGGTAGCACTCTCTACAGGTCACAGAAAAACAAAGTGACAGCATTTAGGCCTGTTCATGACAGCAGTGAACTGAAAACTCATCTTCACCACAAAGATCTGGTTGAAATGATTAAAAACAATGACAGTCCTGAGGTTTTTGAGTCACTCAATTCAGTTCAATTCAATTTAGTTGTCTCACAGTGCTTTACAAAGTTCTCTGAAATAAACAAGAAGTGTAAGCGAACAAACGATGATAACATGTTACACTGAACAACACTAAAGCCATTCCAACATACACCACTATGGCCTACTCACAGTCTGTCAAGGCATCTAACAGTAATGCAAGTCCCCACATCATGACATGTAAGACATATGAACACAGCAGTGGACAGGGCAAAATACTGAAGAAAGCATGTTTAATATTTATGTTAACAGTGTAAAATTATTATCTAATCGGTTTCAAGAAGAAGAACCGATTTTTTAATTCAAGTGACAATTATCTGTTTCACATATAGACAGGAATTTATGCCAACTTCAGCATTTCACAAGTTTAAACTTCTTTTTCTGTTTAATTATCAGTAGGATCTAAAAATTATCAATATAATTTAAACATTTGAATGATCTATTATTTATCTGTTCGCACTGGTAGATTTAACAGCAGTTAAATCCATCCGTCCGTCAAGGTTTGCATATTCTGTAATAATAATTGTCACTCACCAAGAAGATGGAGGCAAACCTCCACTCGTCTGCTCAATCAATGTTACCCTCAGGATAACATAGAGTTTTAATGGATTTTAAGTGTACATATGGTAGAAAGTGGAGAGCATCCCATTGAGTTATTCAAATATTTCTGTGACTTTTCACAGATGTCCTCATATTAGAATCTTCCAACTGTACATCTACTTTTCTGATATGAATGTATTTTAGGCTACAATCTCATATTTTTGGTACCTAAAAAGGCAGGATGAGTACAATAATGTTCAAATCCATTGAGATGTATTAGATTGCAGTGTGAGGTATTGAATATTCAGGTACTATATTTGTCCGTGACAGTGTAAGACCTAACCTAAAACAAGGGCTGTACTTTCATCTGCACACCCTTTTGTCATTCATGTGAATTGTATAACTACATAAAAATAAAGGAACGTAATAGAAAATGTATTGTTGTATTGTTTAAATATTCAAAGAACATATTTCCTAGTTGGAGAGACTGGCGTGACAGTAATCCCACAGACAGAATTAACAATAGTAGAATTACAATGTTGTTAAATTAAAATAATATAATAAAACTGCAACCAGAGCAGCACACAGAGGTTTTTGGGCTGGAACCTGCTGGCCAGCTGGGCTTTCTGTGTGTTTCTGCGTGAGTTTCCTTCCACAGCTATATACACCCAAAGCCATATACTGTAGATTCGGTCAATTGGTGACTCTAAATTGTGCGTAGGTGTGTCTGGTTACACCTGTGAGGTATATCAATGTATCAAGGTTACTTTTTGTCATTTACAACACAGGGTTAAAATAAAAGTTATATTCCATTCAGGATACACACACATAGAACATATACACAAACAAAATCTATTTTTTATTTTTGAATCTTTTTTATTGAAAAAAACAAAACAAAAACCTGTCAGACACAAACTACTTTTCTTCGAAGTAGGAGAGGAAAGGCTTCCCGACTTTACTGACTATTTACTGAGCCTTCTGCAGAGAATTTAGATTTAACAACTTTGATTTAATAACACTTATATCCACACATTTACAGGGTAATGGTGCTTTGGCAGATTTCCAGTGAATCAACACCAGCCGCCGTGCCAATAGTGACAGAAAGGTCCAGGCATCATCCTGTGCACCTGTTACACCTGTAAAAGGACTTGGGCAGCTCCAAATCTAATGGTACAAAACCTCTCCAAACCTGGGAACAGTGTTGCTAGTCTGCTTCTGTTTAAGTGTAGTCTATGTATTCAGGACCGAGGCTGCAGGCAGACTCATTCCCCACTGTATCGTCTGATGATGTCCGAATGGGCTGGATTATAGTCAAAGGTTGTAGAAGGAGTACAGGAGTGGGTTCAGCATGCAGCCTTGTGGAGAGCT
Organism: Pempheris klunzingeri; assembly: GCF_042242105.1. NCBI lineage: Eukaryota > Metazoa > Chordata > Actinopteri > Acropomatiformes > Pempheridae > Pempheris > Pempheris klunzingeri. The sequence continues at coordinate 18,279,449 of NC_092027.1, forward strand.
GGTGCTGAGTGTGTAGATGGAGAGGTGGGGGCCAAGTTTCACAGTCTGGGGCCGGTTGGTCAGGAAGTCTTTTATCCAGGCGCAGGTGAGTGGGGGCAGGCCCAAGTTTATAGTTTGGAAACCTGTTTGTTTAGCAGAATAAACAGAGTCTCATGTAAATGATCTGTATTTGCATTGAGCCTTTCTAGTCATTTCAACTCAAAGCGATTTTACATTATAGGCGTTATAGACGGCAACAGTGAAGGGAGAGTGAGGGAGGTCCTGATGGCTGATGGTCCTTGTTGCTCTTGGAGGGCTACAGAGATGCAGCATATTTACAACAGCAACATTTTCATTGGCAGGACTGACATGGACAACGAATTAATACAATTCATTAAGTTGGCTAAATGAATGCACTGAGACTATGACCAACCCCCCAGAAGGATGTCAGTAACAGGTATGAGGTCGAAAAGATGAGTTTTTAAATTTGGTTTTAAAGGTCTGACGTCAGAGGGAGGTTATTCCAGAGCAAGGGACCACGATAGGAAACCCTGCCCTGCATCCCACTTCCTTCTTTTCACACTCTGTATTCTGAGAGCCGGGAGCTAATTTAATAATTACAAAGTGATTAGTATGACCCTAAACCCACGCTGAGTGATTGTTTCTCCAGTGCTACTCTTTGATAAAAAATTCTTTAGTTTTTGTTAACTTTACATCCTGGCACTTGAATAAAAGTGTGTCATGAGTAAAACTGTAAAACAATGCAGTGTTTTCCTAAAAGTAGGGCCGCAGCAACCTTCCGGATTGTTATTGACACAGTTTTGGATGAACTGTTTCAGATGTGATTCTCTAACAATGAATACCAAACAACCCCTAAAAATACATTTCCCCTTAAAGCCCTGTCATCTTATAAAGTATATGATCACCATCAGGCCACAATGGTCAGCCAATGTGAACGCCCTCAGACCCCATAATAGAAAAGGTCACTGTTCAACATGCCAACCCACAGACACAGAGGGAAAGTGATATCAACTGTGTCATCTGATTGTTAGTTTGAAGGCACAAAAAAAGGTATTTTCAAGAATGTCACAGGGTTCAGCTCATTAGCTATTTCAGTGACGAACCTCAGGAGTGATTCTGTTTCTGTTCCTGTTCTGTTTCTCTGCGTTCATGTCTGCCTGTGTATTTGTGAGCACAGCTGCAGACAGTCTCTTATTCTAATCCTCGAGACAATGTCAGCCAAAAGATGTTTATTAATAACCAACTGGGGCCTAGAGAGGAAAATAACTGACATAGCCTCTCCACCATATCCATCCCCAGGAGAAATCCAATTATAGGCATTACAGGCCAGGTGATGGAATAGGGTTACAGGGCAGCATTCCCCCAGTGTCAGTTTGTATTGTGTTTGTTCTATCTCACATCGTCTCACCAACACTGTCCATATAGAATAAATAAAGGAGCAGCCTGACAGTTATTTCATAGATTATTCTTGATGGGAAATGTGTGGTTTTGTTAGAAATTCAAGCATATTTTTTTAGACAAAGCCTTTTGCCTTTGAAGTCAATACCAAGATTTCAATATTCAGTGAACAGAAACCAGTCCATGCATTTGTTGACTTTCCTGCTGTGAAATATATGACAGGACTACATCAGTCTGTGACTCTTACCTGAAAAACACTGAAAAATATCAGATCTTCCTTCAGAAATTAGGCAATAATATAATTATCAAATAAGAAAGTTAATACTTTAATATAATCTGCACCAATCAGTACTTTAAGGTGTACAATGGATCAGATGACTGTATGTAATATGACTAATATGAATACAGTTTGCCAAAGTCTACGGAGTCTCATTTGCTAACACATTAGCAGATAGAAGGCAAAACAGAAAGCCAAAGTCCTGACATCACTTTCTGTCTAGCTACAGTCTTTTACTTGACGACTGCCGTCATTGAAACTTTTTTGCTTACAGTACTCTTCATATTCCAAAAAGTACAAGCCTGGCCCACACTGCCATCCTCTACCTACCTCTACCTCTGTCTCGAACAGTATATATACAGTACTGTGCAAACGTATTAGGCAGGTGTGAAGAAATGCTGTAACAGAACAGGAGAAAAATGTTTATCAAATCAATATTTGGTGAGACCACCCTTTGCTTTCAAAACAGCATCAAGTCTTCAGGTACACTTGTACAGTTTTTGAAGGAACTCTGGAGGAAGGTTGTTCCAAACAACTAATCACAGATCTTCTGTGGATGTATTCTGCCTCAGATCTTCTGTCTCTTCATGTATAAATTATGTTGAGATCAGGGCTCAGTGGGGGGGCACACCATCACTTCCAGGACTCCTTGTTCTTCTTTACACTGAAGATAGCTCCTAATGACATTGGCTGTATGTTTGGGTCGCTGTCCTGCTGCAGAATCAATCTGGGGCCAATCAGACGCCTCCCTGATGGTACTGATGATGGATTAGTACCGGCCTGTATTTCTCAGCACTGAGGACACCATTAACTCTGACCTAATGCCATCTCCATCTGCAGTAGATGGTGTACCTGGTCCCACTGGTTTCTGCTGGTTCTGAGCTGTTTCTCTTTCAGTTGATGGCTGTGTTTGACTTTGTGCAAGTGTACCTAGAAGAATTGATGCTGTTTTGAAGGAGATGTCAAAGGGTGGCCACACAAAATATTGATTTGATTTAGATTTTTCTTCTGTTCTTTGTATTTTGAAAATTGCTAAAAAAAAAATACTTTTATATACAACTATATTTCATATTTTTGAAAGCACTCTCACACATACCACACACCTGCATAAGACTTTAGCACAGTACTATATATATATATATAAATGTCCATGTCTGTATTATATTCTACAGGTACAGACATTGAAAGGTGTATAATGTTTCCAGTAGGATATCAATATGGCTATCACAGCTCATTTTCACTGTCTGTTGTTGCTGTGAACTTCATGTGGGTTGCTGAAAAAATAGCACAGACTTCAATTCTCTGGATGAGCTGCAGCTGAGCCGTGCATGAGCAGCTGCATCTATTGCATTCACATAATATAAGTTAAAGCCTCTATTTGGTCCCTTTGTATCTGTAACTCAAATCAAAATCGATGAATTTCTTTCAAAAATCATGGCAATCACCAGCACAAACAGCAATCGCACACATTTTCTTCACCTTGTAAACCCCCTCAGTTGATGAAGATCAAAAGACAACAGTTGTACTTCATATTACCCACCCCTAATGACAAGTATCAATAGTTTATGCCATATCCCATTCTTTATGATGTAAATTATGTCACATAAATATAAGACTGTAATACTGCCCTGCTTATTTAATGGCAGTGACAGCTGTTGTTTAACCACATGCTAGCCATAACTAAAAGGGGAATTACATACATTGTCATGTATGTGGGTGTCTTGTATTTTGAAGAAAAACACTGGTGAATTTCTTTAAGATATTTATAAGAAGCAAATGAGCCTGAAACATTTTGATGATAGCACATCAGCTGTAGTCTGGCAATCACAAAGCCACAACTGACAGGTATGTTTAATCTTATGACTAACATCCAACCTTCATCTGGTCTATATGTGTGTCAGACACAAAGTATTTTCCTTTATTGTGTCTTCTAGTAGCATTTAAGCTCTTGTCAGCCTAGTTTTATTTCATTTTAGATAAACTATATTGATCCTGAAATTGACTCTTCAGTTCTTTCCAATATTGTTCTTCATTTTAGAATCAACATCACAAGGAAGAGGCTAGATCATAATTCCTTTGTGGTAGTTTTGTTTCTAAGAATAAAAATATACCTGCATACAATATGTTGTTGGTGTCTGTGAGGATATAGGAGGGTACAGTTGTGTGGTTACTTGAGGGGCTTAGAGGTGGGAGTGTCTCTGCCTCTGTCATATAAATGGTCTATCTTTGTCAGAGTTTACTGTCTCTACCGGTGTCCCAGGCTCTCAGATCATCCATTCTGCACCCATTTGTCCTCTCCTCCCTACTTATTGTATTTATTGCCAAAGTCCATTAAACCACAGCCAAAATGGAGGCCATCAAAAAGAAGATGCTTATGCTGAAGTTGGACAAGGAGAATGCACTGGACCAGGCTGAGCAAGCTGAAGCAGACAAGAAAGCAGCTGAAGAGAGAAGCAAGCAGGTGGGTTATGAATACATGCAAATCAAAGAGAAAGGCGAGTGAGAACTGTTTCACGGGGCTATTATAGGTGTGAATTTACAAAAGCAAAAATCTGAGTGTGTTAATTTAAGATATTATCTCTTGAACAATTTCACATTATGGCTTTGGATGATGATAATCTAGTCAGTTCTGCTAAGGCCCAAAACTGAGACCCAAACCCCTGAATCTGAATCTTGAAGACCCAGGCTAACCCAACTGAATCAAAATATACTGCTAAATTCGAGACCCATGCCTCCTTCAATCTTCCCACTAGACACTGCTACTACTTGCATCACTTGAATATGCATAGTTGGCACAGTCAGACAGAGGAATAGTAATTACATGTTAAAAAACAACCAAACCTGAACACAACCGCTCAAAGCAAAACACAGCAAAATAGCCCGAACCCAAGATGTAACCTGATACTTTGTTGGGTTCAGGCCGGGTAGCAGTCTTATTAGGGTGGAACTCTACAGCCTCTAATGCAAAATCATTTCATACTTTATCAATACAAAACCAAAACACTGAAAATGTGGAACTGCACATATGAGAGGGTACTGTGTTCTGTGCATTCCTCATCAAGACATGGAGGTGTTCAACTTTGTGAACAGCAGGCTCTCAAGTTGCAAAATGAATAGAAAGCAGAAATCCAACCCCCTATGCAAGCTAGCTTCATTACCACTAGAACCTGTTATTATTGCGTATCCATAATGAAAATAGTGGGTTTCTTTGTCTGATCTTTCCAAAATGCTGAAACACTCTGACTCTGAGAAAAATGATTATCTACAACTTTACTGGCTGATAGAATTTGAGCATCTACTTATTTCATCAAGAACAAAATAGCAATTATATCATTAGTGCTAAATATCTACAGTTTGTACATCAGTGGTCAAGGGTAAGTCACGATGGGTCACGATGTGCCTTGTCTTCTACAAGGAATATTTGGTTAACACTTTATAATACTAAGGAGTAGTTACTAAGGAACAAATGAGTAATGAATTAAGAACTACCTGATAATTCATTCATCATTAATTAGTAGTTCCTGAATAACTAAGAATATATAGTCAGTAAAGAAGATACTAGATACTATATTGAGTCATTTGTTTTCATAAATATCTTTGAATTGACAAACCCCAACCACTGTTTTGGAATAACTCTGAATCAGCCACTGAGCGGCACAAACCCGTAACAATTTATTAATTACTCAGTAATTAATTATTAGTTACCCTTTTGTGCACCTTCAGATAAACTGGCACATCAAACTGATAGCTTCTAAGTAGTCTCTCATAACTTCATTATCGTCTTGCCATTACTTCCCCTTCTGTGGTCCTAAAGTTAAGTGAAGCAGTTGTAAAGTAAAGGAGTTGATCTGATCACATTCTGACCTAAACATTCCATGTGCATTTACACATGGTATTAGCATGCATTTTTCCTTATCTAGATAGGATATCCAGATACAGAACACGTTAGTGTTAGAGAGTTAGAGAGGGTTAGAGGGTCCATTTAGATCCACTTGGCTTTTAGACATATTGACAGACAAACCTAGACATGCTGCAATACAACAGGACCCTGCCTGATCCAGTCAGACTGAGAACAATTTGGACCTGGCCCAACTGAACCTCTTGGTCACTACTGTGCTTAAGTCTTCAGGCATAGTCTCACTGGCATGTATGTGTGGGTAATAGTCACATTATGACTTACTGCCCGTATCTAACCTACTTTCTCACTTCTATTTCTTGTTCTTGGGCTTTTGTTGACTTTTGTGGATCTCAAGCACTGTATGTAAGCTTGCTTGCAATATTGCAATTTCTTAATTCTGAGTTACTGGTGCCTCCACCAGTGTTTGAGTTTTGGGACGATTCAAGTTATCTGAAGACAATGGTTGCTTACAATGGCAAACAGCGATATATACCAGAGGAGATATGGAGCTACTGTAACTGAAAGGAAGAAATGCACAAGAATTTAAAACGTTTTCTTCTATTGGTAGTAAGAAGAGGTAACTGAGGTCTTACTATCTGCCAGGGGAGTTTACGTACACCATTGTTGTGGTTGTTGCATTCCAACATATAATGTGATTGTAAGAGTGAGTACTGTCATCTACACAGTCATCACAGGACTGCCCCATCCCCCCACTTGGAGAATCAGACTATAACCTGATACACCTGGAGGCAACCTGCAAGCTATTAGTGAGGCATCAGGTGGCACACTGACTATGATGGTCTGGTCTAAGGATGTCATGGAAGGGAATTGTTCCAAGAGGACTGCGGAGAAGATATTGAGCATCTCTCACTACATGACAGGTTCTGTTTGTTTCTGTGAGGAAACACTGTCTACTGCTTTCCTCACAATAAAACTCAAATCAAAAAGGAGATCAATGGTCTTCTCAGCTGAAAGAAGGGGGCCTCATGTGAAGGAGCTATTAAGGAAAGTGAGAGAAGCCAAAAATGACCACAGGAAGAAGATTTCGGTCGGTAGGTGTGGAATGGGATGAAACAAATGAATAGTACAAACAGTACAAAAGGTCCCTGAAGTTGCTACTGAGCTGAACCTAATGGTAGGTTTCACACCTACTGACAACTACCACGCCTGTGTGCTCAGGCAGCGTGTCTGGGGCCCCACCTACTGTCCCTCACCCTGCATCTAGAACATGACTATCCTTCTCGCTTGGTAAATCCCAGAGGATTCGGAGGATAGCTCCCCTGACCCTTTATCTCCACCTGACCCAGCATTCCCACGACAGTGAATGGTGCTGCATAATGAACCCCATCGGCCCCTATGAAATATCAACCACTGGACCAGCCAGAATCATTCCTCCTGTTCACACTGCACAAATGTATTCTAACATGCATCTGAAGCTAATATTACCTTCAGTAATCTGAATTAGTCATATCACTGGGTTAGTTTCCATAGTCCACTTACAGAACAATCACAGGACATGAAAGGACCATGACAGGAGAGGGTCTCTTAGTGGTCAGTATGAACAGGAGGAATGATTACTGCAAGTAAAACAGCTTCAATGTACCTATGGGCAGATAGGTTGATTGATTTGAAAAAATGTGAATATAACCGGAACACATTTAAGTTATTATATCCCAGGGTATCACAATCACTGTATTAAACAAATGATCTGATATTATTTGAAAATCAGACATTTAGAATGTGATATTGGAAACCTGCTAACTCTGTGTTTGATCTATCCCATCAGCATGAAGACGAACTTCTGCAAATGCAAAAGAAGCTGAAGGGGACAGAGGACGAGCTTGATAAATACTCTGAGGCCCTAAAGGATGCTCAGGAGAAACTTGAGGTGGCAGATAAGAAGGCTGCTGATGTGAGTAATACAATTCCAAAAGTGTAATACAGAATAAGAGAGAATAAAAGCATACTACCAAAACATAGGCCCTTGTATCTTCTCATACTGGCATACAGTGTGAGCCCTGAACTGGGGCTCTGATTAAATCTGTGATACTGCCAGTGTAAACCAAGCTGATTCCTTTGCATTCCATTCCCATCATGCTCTGCATGGACTCCTCACAGCTGTCGGTAGGATTCAGAGACCTATTTTGGCCATGATGTCAGCCGCTCAGCCTTGACTGTGAGCTTAACAATTGTCCAAGTCCATTTTAGGTATATCATCCATTCCACTGAATCAGAGTTTCTCCTGATCTTTAGTCTCACACAGTGTCACACATTTTGTAAGACTGCAGCTACAAATAAAACATTTTAATTTTACACACTACATTGAAGATATTACAGCAAATGAAATCAACTTCTATGATTATGGCACCTGAGGATCCCCACTTGACATGTATAGGACAAATTATATACCATGATGTAGGTGTAAAAACAAGATCTGCTGGCCCTCAGCATCTATACCCTAAAAGGGAACACATTTTCTTTCACGCTGGATTCAGAACAAATGTGTAATTTAAATTAACACTGGCATTAAAAAACAAAAAGTCATTTGCTTGTTGGCAGAACCCTGGTTTGTCTGAATCAGCTTGCACCATGTGTATTTGTGCTCAGGCTGAAGCTGAAGTGGCTTCTCTGAACAGACGTATCCAGCTAGTGGAGGAGGAGTTGGACCGAGCTCAGGAGAGACTGGCAACAGCTCTGCAGAAGCTGGAGGAGGCTGAGAAGGCGGCTGACGAGAGTGAGAGGTGAATTCTTGTTAAGATCTGGTAATGGAATGTTTTGCTTTGAAAAGAATGAGCAGGGCCCATGATTAACGCCGGCAGTCAACCATCCATCTAAATCTTCCATGTTCAATACAGCAATATCATTACATTATCCAACATTTAAGCTTGTCCTCTCATGGTAAATCCAGACAGTGAACAGCATATTAGTGAACAATTGAGAAACTACAGCTTCTGAATTATCCTCTGCCCTGTAGTGGAGAGCACATGTAGCTGTGGTAATGCTAAGTGAACAAGAACGATGGAGAATGAGCAGTTCTTTCCATTTTGAGCTTGAATTTTAACTATTACCTTTTGCTGTTTCCAGGCAGCACCACCAGATAAACCAATACCCATTTCCACCCAACCTAAGTCAACCAAGTCTAAACTTGGCTATGACAGAGTGTGATGGGCTCCCAGGGGAGCCACAGTATTTATAGCCTTCCATCACAGACTGTAAGACTTCCTTTGGCTCATTCAGCTTACCACTGCTAAGCAGGCAAGTGATAGCTTTGACTATAGCTTTTCAAGGAGCTCTAGCATGTGATGAACAGACATCCTGCACCGAGTTTGAAACCAGGACAGTCCCAGAGACTGACTTGGTTTCAAACTGGATGTCCTGAGACCTGACAACTATCTGTGGAACACTGAAATGTTTTCATTTTGGTAGTGAATGTTGAAAACATTCATTGTCCTGGTTTTTACCACAATTTAAATAATAAGTAGAATATTATACTTGTTTTCAGCATTTACATTAACATTTATCATGTTTCATACTACTCCTTATTACTTAATCTAATATTAAAAACAACATCTGAGTCCAACTCTGATTGGTTTGTATGTGAGTCAATGTACGAGTCAGCAGCTACAGTTGCGCTCAAAATTATTCAACCCCCATTGGAAAGTAGGTGTATTGGCAAAATTTACAAACTTTCAGGTGTATTCAATGAACAACTCAAACATGAACAATTGAAATAGCTCACAAATGAAGTTACAGGTGGTTTCTCCAAATTCAACAGATTGTGTCAGATTGTGATTGGGTGTTGTTGTTATGACCTGCTGCAAATGTGCTGCATAGCCTGACACCAGGCTCTGACAGCGTTCTTGAGGAATCTTAGCCCATTCCTAATGGGTAATGGCCTCCAGCTCTCTATTCTTGTGTTTGCGTGCTGCAACCACCTTCTTCAAATCCCAACAGAGATTTTCTATGGAATTCGAGTCAGGCCACTGTGACGGCCACTCCAGTATCTTCCAGGACTTTTTCTGAAGCCAAGCCTTGGTGGACTTTGAGGAATGTTTGGGATCATTGTCCTGTCCAAAGGTCCAATGACACCCAAGCTTCAGGTTCCTCACAGATGACCTGATGTTTTCTCCTATGATTTCCTGATATTTGGTTGAATCCATCCTGCGCTCTAAATGCTGCAGGTTTCCAGAGCCAGATGAAGCAAAGCAGCCCCAGAGCATCACAGAGCCACCGTCATGCTTCACTGTAGGCAGGGTGGTCTTTTCAGCATGTGCCTCATTCTTACTCCTCCAGACATACTTTTGATCCCTGGACTCGAAAAATTCCAGTTTTGTTTCATTGCTCCACAGAACTTCCCTTCCTCTGTGACTTATTTATATGGGTCTGAGAGCATTGGAGTAGTGGTGTACGTCTTGGAGTTCAGGCATGGAGGTCTGCAGCGTTTAGCATTTGTCTTACTGTAGAAACCTACTGTCATCAGGTCTTACTGCAGGTCTTTTGCAGTCACCCGGTTGTTTTTGGCCACCTGCCTCCTCAGAAATCTGGTGCCAGCCGTTGATAGCTTCCTCTTTAGTAGTGTTCCATTAGCTTTAGCTTTCCTATAGCTTTGTTATATTTGTGCAAGGCAATGATCAACTCTAACTTGTACAATTCTCTTAACTTACACATATTTTTAACATGCTATCAAATGTCACTGTGAACAAACCCCCAGCCAGTCCAGGTTTTTGATGTGTTCTATCTCAAGCACACCTGATGCAAATAATGAGGCCCTTGATTAGTTGTTCTAGGTGTGCTTAAGACACCTGATACAACTAATCAATACCTGATTTGCAAATGAGTCACTTCTGAGGGATTCTATTCAATTTTCTATTTTTTTTTACGTCCCTGAGCACAGTTTTCAAAATAATGTATTTCTATGAGATTATCTTTTCATGTAGGACCTGGGAACACAGAAACTGTGCTGTTATTTCTCATGTTATATTCGTTTTTAAACTATAACCACTACATTACTCAACATCTAAACACATAATTTTACCCTTGTTTTCCTCTTTATTTATATGATGGTCATGTCAACAACAGTAACAACAGTTTTCAGAACTCAGTCATTTTAAAATACTTTTAGCCAGTTTCAGGATTTTAGCCATTGGATGTGGATTTTAAGTTGTTTTTATGTTTCTGCTCTAAGGCAACCATGCCACTTAGACCCGGTGAGGACCATGAGTTTCTGCAAAAAACAAAAAAATATCGATATCCATTGACTCTCTGATGAGCTGCATAAAAAAGACTCTCGTCCAGTATTCGGTACCTGGTGCCTGGGCAAATGAAACAGATTGCCTTACTCAGTGCTGCCATCCAGGACCAGTGAGCATCCAGGGAACGGACACCGAGATGGTGACATCTTATAAGTACCTGGGTGTTCACCTAAACAATAAATGGGACTGGACTGACAACTCAAATGCACTTTATAGGAAAGGCCAGAGCAGACTCTATCTGCTCAGGTGGCTGAGGTCTTCTGGGGTACAGGGGACACTGATTAAGACTTTCTACGACTCTGTTGTGGCATCAGCCATCTAATATGGAGTGGTCTCCTGAGGGTGCAGCTCATCAAGAAGGCCAGCTCTGTCCTGGGTCACCCCCTCGATCCAGTGGAGGTGGTGGGAGAGAGGAGGATGATGGTAAAGCTGTCATGAAAGACACACTGACAGCAGAGAACTCCTTCAGAGACAGACTCCTCCACCCTCAGTGTGTGAAGGAGCGATATCGTAGGTCCTTCCTCCCGGCAGCAACCAGCACTGCTCCTACTAGACCACACTGCACCAAATCTGACAATAACAGCACCACCAACCAATGACCACCAACTGTGCAATATATTTAATCAGAACAACCTTTAGATCCTAGTGCCTAGTGGAGTTAGCATATAACCACCATAACTGCAAGACGTCCATGCTTCTCAGTCAGATTTGTACAAAGAAGAGGGAGCGCCCTGGATGGTGACTAATACCACTTCAACTAAGGGTTCCTACCACCGTACATCTGTGTGCCTCCTTGTACTAGCTATTAATAGATATATACAAAACGCAAACTTTTGTCTTGAATTAATATGATATGTCATATATGATTGATTATCTTTACAGAATAGAGTAATAATAAAACGCGTCGTACTACAAATATATATACTGTGCAAGAAACAAGTAATGTTTGTGTGTGCAGAGGAATGAAGGTGATTGAGAACAGGGCTCTCAAGGATGAAGAGAAAATGGAGCTTCAGGAGATTCAGCTGAAGGAAGCTAAACACATTGCAGAGGAGGCTGATCGGAAATATGAGGAGGTGAGTTTTCTATTGTTGGCTACTGGAATCTGCAGCATCATCTGTTTCCAGGTAGTGACTAAGAGGCTCCAATAGCCCAGCTTCAAGATCAAGCAAGATCAAGATCTGAAAGAAGCTAAGGTATCATGAGTGAATGATAACTGATACTGAGATCAGCTCTCAAACTGACAAGTCACAACTATCAATTTCACTTGTGACTATGATGGACTTAATTGTATTATATTATATATTTGCGTCTGTGATGTATGCAGCCTTATAGAATAGAATAGAATAGAAAGCCTTTATTGAGCATATATATGTTTATATAACGCATTTGTCCAGGTGGCCCGTAAGCTGGTGATTGTTGAAGGAGAGCTGGAGCGCACGGAGGAGAGGGCAGAGTTGGCTGAGGCGTGAGTATCTATATCAAGGCCTGAGTATCATACCCATATCTTGTTCATGATACCAGGACCTTTACGTAATGAAATTACATTACATATTTTTACACTGTGGTAATACCAACCCTGAATACTGCCTCCATCAATGTCTCTTTTTACAGTGGTCAACTTTGAACTTCTCAATACTTTTCACAGCTTTCTTCAAACTAATCTGATGCTTTCTCCTTCTTTCCCTAAAATTAAAATGACGTCAGTAAATGTGCTGAACTAGAGGAGGAACTGAAAAACGTCACCAATAACCTGAAGTCTCTGGAGGCCCAGGCTGAGAAGGTAGGGCTAGGCTAAAGTACTCAAACCAGCAAGGCACAGCATGTTCTCATTATTCTGTATATACACTGGGTGTCAAATCACAAAGAAAATAAATTATTGGAGAAACACAAGAAACACTGAAACAGATGACTCCACTATCGTGCTCTACAGAAAGTGTAAAAATTCAGAGTGACTGACTGAAGGGGGTCAACACAGCGCCAGTTAAAGAAAGAGAGAGCAACTGAGAAAAAAACTTTCTTGACCGACAGACAAACACTTTGGCGGAGTTCCTTAGACATGTGCTGCCCACCGTAGATGGGAATATTGTAATACAATCTGGAACCCACTAATCGGCAGATAACTACTCAGATAAGTCAGAATGAGATCATCCACCACAGAGTGATATCATTTCTTAATACAAAAAAAGTATTTAAAAATCTTACACACCATAACATTTAACCAGAATATTACTAAAAGATAAATACTAAATACTAAAAGATATATTGCAAGTGCACATGAAATTTGGTGTCATTCAGTATTATGAATTCTGGCTAGAATAGAATAGATTAGCTTTTATTGTCATTTCAGTACAAGTCTTGCTCTAAGTTTAAAACTTTATAGTTGGAGCACATACTGGATGAACATATTGAATTTTGTGACATTTTAAATGTAATCACATTACATTTAATCCTGAGAAAATCCCAAAAGTGTGAAAAGTGTGTTGCAGCAACACCTATGGATTAGTGCCAAACTTGGCATCATAGATCTGGACTAGGTGCCAAATGATATATATGTATTAGGTGTTGTGCCAAAGTATTTCCAAAAATGACCTATACCCAGAAGTACAATATTTAAGACCTGCACAGAACTAGTTGCTCAAATCATTCCAAAATGTCTTAAAGCTTCAATCAGAAAAACCAGAGCATGGAGGTTTTGTCTCTTTTGTGACTGTATATAAACATTTATTGATATAAATGAGCATGGCCTTCACCCTGCCTTCACGATGTCCGATGCCAATGTTCCAACCTATGGGGAGCAAGGTTTAAGGGGGTGGAAGCTTAGGTGCTGGACGTGTAGTGCAGTAACCTTCATGCAGGAGCCAGAGGCCGTTTGTTTTAACCATAATCCCACATCATAATCCTACATCAACATACGTTGCAGGAATGTAAAAGTGTGTTTGAGTTCTTCTTTCTTTAAGAAGTTTAAATGAAGTCACAGTTTAACTTGCTTTCACATAGATCTGCATCCTAATAATGTTGTCTGTCACCACAGTACTCTCAAAAGGAGGACAAGTACGAGGAAGAGATCAAGATCCTGACCGACAAGCTGAAAGAGGTGAGCAAGAAGAAATAATAACCTTCAGATATTGTAAACCCTCAATTTATATATTTTCTAAATTGAGATCCATCTTTCACCGTTAAAGATTTCAGTAAGACATGTCGAGACAAAGCGGCTTCCTCCGACTACGTAAAATGATGCCAATGCAGAGGTGCCACAAACTGCAATTCCTCGACTGGCTGCTTGAGGCTGGCTTCATAAGAGAGTCAATCCTCATAGATTCCCAAGTAAAAATGCTGACTTTCCAGCAGAGATTAACATGTTGACAGCCTGAAAGCTTTGGTCTCTATAGCTAATTTTTCCGTTCTTGACAACTGAGTAAAATTTTTATATAACTCATCCGTTTAAATTATATTAAGGCTTAAGGTTTGCATAACAGGGGGCATGGCCACTCAGTGACAGGTGGGTGCTGTCAAGGATGGCCAGCTATTTGCTGGTTTGTGTTGACTGCTCCAATGTCACTAGTGTGTCACAGACCGGAGGGGTGGGAAGGCTCGCAAGGGTGTACCCCCAGTCCACAGTCACTCTATAATGAGCTACATACATCGCTTTTATGCCATTCAGATGTTCTGATGAGATTTTTCTAGTTTTGCTGAACTAGATTCCTAGTTAATCCAATTCAATGAGGTAAACTGCTTTAACTTCTGTCAATCAGTTAAGATTGATCCATTCCATTCATTCCAATGAAAGTTGCTCAGTGGCACAAGAAGTCAAAAAAGTTTGACTCAACAGGTATTAAAGTCCCCAGATCTTCCGCATTGTTGGGCCTGAGGAGCATTCACACCAGTGTCTCCTGAGCTGGCTAACTTCCTGTTAAATTAAATGAATGGGAATAAAATGATTTAATCGTGTGAGCCTTCTAGACTTCCCAAATGTTGGATCCATTGGGATCAAATGGATCAAATTCTGATGGTAAAATAAAGGTAATTTTCTCAAAAAAATGTATCTGCTGATTAACAGGCGTCTCTTTCACAATGTAAGTCTATGAAAAAAAGTCTTTGGGGCCCAATGGCATCATGTGCCTGACGTCATTGTTGTTATTACACGGTTTGGCTACTGTAAAATTGGCTTCAAAGCCTGGTGCACTTCCTGGGGGCTTGGTGTAGCTCCTTAGCCCTAGCCAGCTTGGTATTCATTCAGCCCCCATCTTTGGCCATTTTTGAATTAGCACTGCAAAGATGGCGACCTACAGAGAGCGTCCCATTGAGCTTCATTTTGACTTTCAGAAACCTGGGTGTCACAGAGAATACATCCATGTTTTACATAGTCTGTGGTTGTGGTATTCTAATTTGGTGACCGTAGATGTCATATGCTCAGAAGTTGACTTGTGCTTTATCATATCAGGCTGAGACCCGAGCTGAGTTTGCTGAGAGATCTGTGGCCAAGCTGGAGAAGACTATTGATGATCTGGAAGGTACAACATTTATTACACTTTTTCACAATACTGTTATTAAATACACCATTTAAACACTGTCTTCAATTCAGTTTTAAGTATCTCAGTTATTGGCAGAACATTCAGTTGTGATGTTACTCTGTGAGTCACTCTGCTCCCTTGTTCCCGGATCTAGTTTAAAGGACAAGTCTGGTGATATTCTATATTTTTTCCTCGTCATAAATGGCAAACCAACAACGAATGTACAATACTAATGAGTGCGGCCTATAGTTTGACCTTCTGGCACATACATTCGTTCTATGTTAGATTTGGTAACCCCTGCTGCATTTTGTCTTCATTGAACCACCGATTAACCTTTAAGCAATTAAGTCCAAATGGTTTACTGTTTGGCTGCATTTCATACAGTCCAAATGACAGTATACACTGGTGTGTAGTTAAGCTTGTACACAAGTCACCACTTTGAGATGGTCTGCAGCTCTGCTTTTAAATGCTGAGGCAGATTGAGAGGCACATCCAAAATCAGCACAAACACTTCAGTGACTGAGACATAACAAGTCCTTGATTTGGTTAGTTGTATGAATTCTGGTCATCAAAGCTAGAGTGAGAGAAAGCACATGGTCCTACAAGAGGCTGCAGCTGCAGAAACTCAGGGTTTAATCTTGATGCCATTCCGTTGTTTCCTCAGCAGAAGTCATGTTTGTAGGGTGCTTGTTTTATGGTTTATGGATATTAGGTCATACAAGAATTACAGAATCACAAAACTTTGTGTCTTAATTGATATTTTAGATTTCATGTAGAAACATTTAATTTGTGGTATTTTTGGAACACGAACACACAAAATATGTAACAGTCCAATCAGGCCTGCTCTATATGTTTACATCAACCAGTGTGTAGAAATCATGACAGGAATTTTGTGTTGTATATTTCCCATTACTGGTTCATCTGAGTTTGGTGTGAGTTGCTGCCACAAATGAAGGAGTTCAAGTATCTTGGGGTCTAAAATGGAGTGTGAGATTGACAGGTGCATTAGCATAGCATTAGCAGTAATGCAGGCATTGTACAACACAGCTGTGGTGAGCAGGGAGCTAAGCCAGGAGGCAACGCTTTAGATTTACCACTGTGTTCCAAATCTCACACATGGTCATGAGCTTAGGGTGGTAACCAGACAAATGAGATCATGGATACATGCAGCTGAAATGAGTTTCCTCTGCAGGGTGTCTGGAGTCAGTCTTAGAGACAGGGTAAGGAACTCAGACATCCAGAAGGAGCTCAGAATAGAGCCGTTGCTTCCTCGCTTCAAAAAGAGCCAGTTAAAGTAGTTCAATATCTGATCAGGATGAATCCTAGGCACCCTCCTTCCAAGGTTTCCCAGGCACATCCAACTCCTTGGGAGCTACACTCCTTTCTTATGTTGTCATGGCCACTGAGTCTGAAGTTGCTGTCTACTTGAAATTCCACCTAAACTGTGACAGTATAGTGTGTACATCCAAAGACTTCTATATCTTCCTCCTCCGTCATAGAGCTCCACCGTTGACTAAAAACTACTGAAACATAACATTGAGCTCCACAGTCGCACTGGGTGACTTGTTTTATTCATTACCACACACAGCACTTCTTTACCGCCATCACAACCTTGCTCTTCTTTTTCCCCTTTCCTTTGCCAAACACCTTTCCTTGGTCTGTGGGTGGACATACAGATGAGCTTTATGCACAGAAACTCAAGTACAAAGCCATCAGTGAGGAACTCGACCACGCCCTCAATGACATGACCTCTATGTAAGTAGTCATATATGTCATTTCCAAATGAGAAGCATGCTTCCTCAGCCTGCCAGGGTAACTTTAGTGTGGATGAAAAATAACTCTTTCAATGATAACTTTATTGTACACTGACCTTTCTGCCTCCTGTAGTTTCTAACATTACAACAACAGTAAAAACAACCTTCCTGCGTTCTTGTCAATTTAATAAATATGAAATAGTTGGTGTACTGCCTGTTTATTTAGCCAGATGCTTAATGAATTATCATATCTCTTTGCAGCATCTGTAACAATAGCTTTCGGAATTAACATTGTAATAATATATCGAACAGAAGACAAGACAGACATTTTGTGGGGTCAGTAAATTGAAAAAAGTGCCAATCAAGTGGAGTTAGGGGGTATTCACCCTCTACTACAACAATGATAACTGGTGCAATGATACTATATTAAAAATGTGTGCACACTTCAAAAGTAACTTAACATCAGGCTTAAAAGTTCATTTCCAGCAGGGATAAATGCCTCAAGTACACTTGCTGTTGCTTTTGTTTCCTGGAAGAGCTTTACTACAAAAAGCCCCTACCAGCAGTCAAGGTACAACAGATTGGAACTTGTTTCAGAGCCACACTTCTGTACACCTGCAAAGTGTGCCCCACACAACAACCTCCCTGGACATTACCCCAGGACAGGCTATCAGACAGTTGATCAATGCACAACACCATATTAGCAACAATCACTCTTACTTTTACTTGCAAGTCATTTTTGTGAGATGGGCCCCCGGTTGAGAGAACTCAAAGGTTAGCTATGACAGAATCTATCAACTCATGAAAAACTTCTATTAGCTCTGTTCTGACATAGTTCAGATACACACTTCAACACTGACTCCTGCTTCTTATGTTTTCAGATAATCCAGAAGCTCTGCCATCCAGTCAGGTTGTCGTTTCAAGACTCAGCCGTCTACTGCTGAAAACTGCCCATTGGCTCGATTTGATCTCCATCTGTTCTTCTCCCAACCCCCCCTCTCCTTTATTCAGTCTCATCTCTCTTTCATAATTCTTCAACTACTGAGCTGTTGAAATCTATGTGCCTGTGTACTGTTCTTAGCACTTTCTCAATGTATCTTCTGAACTTGCTTCTGTTCAATCTATAGTCATCTAATAGCCATTCTTCATTGTATGTTCTCTGTTTAATCATGTTTTTGTCTGATTTCACTCTTCCTTGTTCTTCTGTATCAATTCTGCTCTGTACCAATGTTAAACACGGGAGGGAAGAATTGCTTGTCCATGGCTGTTTTTTACCTTCACGTTTCTAATATTTCTATTTGACAGTTTAAAAGTGTTTAATAGGAGTTTACAGTACTCAGACCTCACAGGATCTTGAGTTTTTAGCTGCAACCAGCAGCTTCATGGCTCGCTCTGTTAGTGGGTCAGTTCACAAAAATGTCCCCACAATATGGTGGCCACAGTTTTTGTTTTGGGTGGCTGAGATTTGCCACAGGTCAAACTTTGTAGAAAGGCGCACACTCACACACACAGATAGAGAGACATACACAGACTCTTATGGGAGCCATTATTGTACTCAGAGTTTCTAATTTTTGTACTTTCTTTGGCAAAACAGTATATAAAGAATTTCACCTTCAAACAAGTAAGTAATAGTAAGATTTAAGTACTTCAACATTTGTGCAATGGGAACAGTATTATAGAGCAATAAAAGAACAAGAACAACACCGTTGTTGCTCTAGTGGACAGTCCAGCTAATAAAGTCATCAAAACACCGGGCGGCTGTAGCTAAGACATAGAAACCATGGAAACAGCTATTGGACCCAATGTGCATTTGGATCTTCCTGAATTGGCTTCAATGATCCAAACTGCCAACTTGTCTCCTAGACCCCTTAGATCCCTACTGGGCTACTTAAGGAAGTTCTACCCTTAATCAACACATGTCCTCTGGATATGATCAATCAGTCTTTATTAACAGGCTACATACCACAGTCCTTTAAAGTAGTAAGTAATTAAACCTCCTCTGAAAAAGTCCACTCTTGATTCAGGTCTATTAGCCAACTACAGACCTTTATCCAACCTTCCCTTTCTCTCCACGATCTCATATCATAGCTTATGTAACGGGGTTGGTTGGTTGCAGAGGGTTTTTGTGTGTTCCTAAACTTCTGCAAGTAATAAAATACATTTTTAACAGGGAACTGAACTTTCTTCAACACTTTGTTGGCTTGACAAGCAGACAGCAGAGCATCTCACACACACTTCTTCTATGTCATAAAGACACCAAAACAGGCCACGCTGGAGTCGAACTGTTGAAAGTACGTCTGCAATATTGACCCATAAGTATCTTCAGGCCATGAAGACGGTGAAGGTTCAGTGTTGACAGTAACATTTAAAGCTTCACAATGACAAGACCTGCATCTGAACTGTGGGATCATATATTGTAACCACACAATATAAAGATTTCACTGTAACCTCAGAAACACTGGCTGTACCTTCTGCCTTACACCCACCAACATCAAATCCTTAGCATTAGCCACACGTTAGCTTTGGTGCGAAGAAACATGTTAGCCTATATATAGAGAGATCCAGTTATACTGACTATATCATCAGGGAATCTGAAGCAACAACCTTATTGAATTATTGTAAACCTCCACCCAATGTGGACCCCGACAGAAGCCGCCCACATTGAGCCTGGGTCTGTTCGAGGTTTCTTCCTGTTAAAGGGGAGTTCTTCCTGCCACTGTTGCTCAATATAATATCTGATGCTGCTCATGTGGGAATTCTTGAATCCTTAATGTTGAATTCCTGAATCATTGGGTCTCTCTCTTCATTAAAGAGTTTGGACTAGACCTGCTCTTTATGTAAAGCGTCTTGAGATAACGCTGTTGTGAATTGGCGCTATATAAATAAAGATTGATTGATTGATTCATTCATTCATTCATTGAATACAGAGGTGACAGAATGTGAAGCACCACATGCACCCTCAGTGCTGGATGGTGAGGAACTTTTACAGTTTTTTACAGCTCTGACCTCTTTTTAGGAATAATAATGGTTATTATTCTGCTGCTTCCTGCCGAGTGAATCACCGCTCATTTCCCGTTTTCATTTCTTCTTCTTTTCTCTATCTGCAGCGTGTTCCTCAGGCAAAAAAGAAAAAAGAACATCCAGGTTTAATGTTCTGCACCTTGGCCTTATGTTTTCAAAGGTACTTACTGGAGTGATTAAGAGCTGGCACAGTATTGCTATCCATGGTACATTGTTCAATACATGAGAGCATCCACAGGCGGATCAATAGGCTGTTATTTAACAAGTTATCAGTCATGGCTGAATGACAATCTCCTCCTAAGCTAGATGTGTCCAGGCCAGCTAATAACAGTACCTAATAACAGTCAGCACAGGTACGTTCTAAACATTTAAAGACATGACGGTTGGTGTAAAATCAGAAGTGGCCATCCCATAGTACCTCTACATTGTTCAGAGAGGCATGAGCATCTGCTGTGTACACAATGATCAAGCTTCACTAAAACAAGCCCAACTCTTACCAGACAGGAACATTAGGATTACTGACAAATCAGGATTATAACCCCCAGTGACAGAGACATGAACTGGACCAGCAGTATGGTTCCAGTATACGGTTTAATAGCACAGCTCAGTCACATTTCAGAAGCATGTTTACCAGTTAGTGCTCGTAGTGACTGACAGTCTGAGTCCAGCATGGGCTGTTTTCTAGTTTTTATAGGTACCTAATGTGTTAAGTGGAACGGACTGGCTGAACCCACAATGCAGACACAGAACACAATTGGTTTGAAGACAATTAGATTTAATAGAAACACAAAAAATGGGAGAGGGCCAGAGTGCAGACCTGGGGAAGCAGGCTGGAGGTGCAGGTAGCAGGGCTGGAACAGAGACCAAATCAAGATCATGGTGGACAGACTGGTGCTTCCACGTGTTTCTTGTCCCATCAGACCTCCTTGTAGTGTCAGTAATAAAGTTAGTGAGTATAATGTGAGTGCATTATTACTGATGGAGAGCTGATGTACAAAACTAAGAAAATAAGATCAAAATATAAACATATCAATCAGGAAATCCCACCTTCATGTTTAGAATTTAAACACTTGCTAATAGTGTCATAGCACCTGCAAACCCCAAATGTCCTTGAGCTTGGAAACAGCAATTAAGAACTGTATCACACAGTCCTCACGAGGAGCCGTATCAAGCTCAACCTCTAAGTCAAATTCCATGGCAAGTGAGCAAGCTACTATGGGGAGTGATATTTAAAAGCTCAAGCATAAAGTTTGGTCACCAATTAAAAGTTCAATTTGAATATTAACAACAATTTTGGAGTTTGATGTGATATTGGGCACAACAACAAAATCATGGACTTATTTCTTTATTCCTCAAAACCCTTAAAGCTGCAGCGAGAGAGTGGCCTCCAAATGTGAAAGAGAACAACATGCAAGTTCCTCCCCCCTCTGAGGGGGAGAGACACATGATGAAAATCGGAAAGCTCATCACTAACGTTTTTAGAAACAGGCGAGTATCACTCGCACACACACACACATGGGAGTGGGTGCTTTACATTATGGATTCATGAGGATATTGATAGAGATCAGCACTATGTGTGATTATAAAGGAGCAGAGGAGCAGACTTCTGGTGTTACCTTGCAGCAGGAGCTGGAGCAGTGAAGGACAGTGCCTTAGAGACACCTCGGGTGGACTTTAGGAGCACTAGGAGCAACCTGATTTTTTCAGTGTACCTGTTTCATGTACTACTGTCAGGATATAGTGTTTCAGCAAATATGCCAAAGAGATGTTCATATTGAAGTTACCAACTGCAGCTTTAAAGCAGCTGGAAATCTTGTTTTTACTGTCCTCCAGCGAATCTGATATTTTTTTCACCTGTATTGCTGGAGCATATATTACCTGTGATAGCAAAGAAACTGTGGGGAGGGGATAAAGAACAGCAGAGCTTGAGTCATTGCCACAGCATCTTCTGACCGCCCAGCCAGACCACACGAGAAGGAGGAGGTCGAGAGCCGTGATAAGAATCAAGCTAACCCAGCTTGGACCTGACGCTGGCTATTTGCCGCTCACAGACAAATGGAATGAACAGAATGGCACTCAAGGTGGCCCAGCAACAGGAAATCAGACTGTTGTGCAATAAGAGGGAGGGATGTCATCCCCTTTGTAATCAGAAGAACCAAAATGCATTCCCTTGTTAACCTGCCATGCCTGGTGGCAGGCAGAGTGCAAGGCCCAATCAGTTGTTCAGTTAAATACATACTCAGAACCACCACCTTTAGGACTTTGTGGCCAGAATGACATCATAAAGGACAGGAGGACAGCTTGAGATATTTATTTCTATTACTTTAGATAGTAAGAAATTCCAAGGGATCATGTAACTTCAAACTGCATTGCTTGTAGTGTATTGCTAGAAACAAGAAAACCCTGCTGAATAAAATCAGTCTGCTGCAATTTAAAGGTATATTCACTCATTACTTTAATACAAGAGGAGGGGCGAGACGTGGATAAAACAGAATTGTAAAATTTGAAATGTCAATTACCCAAAAAACCCAGAGGGTGCGCTGTAATCCAGTTTTACTTCGTCCTCCAGGCAGCTTTAAATCCCACCGGGAGCATTTCAGAAGCGGAGCGTGTCCCTTGTGGAGTAGTTGACTTGTGCTGTGGGAGGGAGACCCCCACCTTGGGCCAGAGACTAAGTGTCAATCTTCTCCTTCCAGGTTCAAAGTTTTTCAAAGTGTCAAAAACTTCCAAACAGGCACCAGGAGACTTCAGAGTTCAGCGCAGTAGAGGTTTATTGTCGACAACAAAGCCCAGACCTGAACAAGACTAAATCCTGGACACTTCTGACACACAATGCAAAGGTTCCTTCTTTTATAACCCAAAATCAGCAGAATGATCTCATCTGCCTGCCCCCTTGCATCTGCCCCCCTCTGACCTTATTTGACTTGATCACTTCGTCACACCACTGGGCAGCTATTATTCTTATTGATCCTACAGCACCTCCTGTTGACACCATTAGGTTCCAACTCCTCCTCAATACATTTTAAAAGTATTCACACCGTTAGGTTCTGGTTTCTTCTTACTGCATTTTGTAAAAACAAAGTGTAAAACGTCATTTAAAACAGAGTATAAAATGTGATATTTGGTTACATTCTGGTTACATTGTTTCACACATTTTGATTGGTTACATGTTCCATCACCTTTGTTATTACACCAAACCATCGTGTTGCATATCTTTATCAATTCATACTGCATCTTAGTCAACACTTAATCAATACATCATATTTACATTATGTGATATCTCCATATTTGATACCACACTTGCTCCGACTTTGCTGATTTGGTCATTTTCATTCTTCTAATGAAGCTACATTTCTCTTTTTGTCTGGTTTAAACATCCTTCCTGTGTGTATTCATTTCTTTGTTGTGCTGTTGCTACGGACAGCGTGTTATAGTGAAAGGTGTTTTTCTGTCTGTGGTGTTAGAAAATCCCCCTGACGGGTTAACCTTTGGCCTGCTGCCACGATTCAAAAATGATACTGATGTGGTGGTGGAATATACAATCAAAAAGTCTGCACATGGGGCTTTTATTTTGAAAAGTGAGCAGATTTGACTTTCTGCCTGCCTCATCTGCTCTGTGCTGCTTGATGCAGTGGGGTCAAAACTAGACTTGGGCTCTGGGACGCTTCTGAAACGCACTGCGGCGTTTCTGGTGGGAAAGCATTAACTGGATTAACTGGATCCTGGTGTGATTTGTAGGAGGTGTACATGTAAATGGTAAACGGTAAATGGTCTATCTGTAGAGCTCCTTTCTAGTCATTTTGACCACTCAAAGCACTTTTACATCACATCCTCATTCACCCATTCAAATCATTCAGGAGGAATCTAAGTTGTGTGTATGTGTGTATGAGTTGACTGGTGGTGTGAGGTCTTTGAGCCACCCCCCCAGATAGAAATGAACAAATCACTGACTAGTTGTGCCCACTCTAAAAACATAAACAAACACCTGGCCATGACTTTGGCGGGAGAAGGGGAGGTGGATTATGGGTCTATAGTGCATGATGGACATGTAGTAAGGGCGCACTTGTGCTAGTTTAACGACGCATTATCTTAATTAGTCGTAGGTGTGTTTTGGGTGAGACATTAATGAAACCAATCAGAGAGTCCTCTGTCATTCCCTTTAAAAACAGACCTGGAGCTTTGCTTTTTAAATGGCGGATGCGGCAAGTTGGAGAAGCAAACAGTTACTTGTTATACACTAAGGGACTGCTGCATGTCCCTGTGTAGGACAAGCAGGATGCACATGCATTGTGGAATCACCTTAGCCATCACAGGACAACATTTAAAACAAGAGTATATCTAATATTTGCATTTAAAAAGTCATGTCCTGGACATTACAACAGTTTTACACTTTCTGTAAAGGAGATATAGTTCCACCCAAAGTTGTTCTGTTGTCTGTGCTCCAGTACTCACTAGTACATCTTCTGAAGGTGTGGAAGTAGTCATCCTTTTCCAAACATTTCTCTTCAGTGGTCCTCCCACCCAGCCCGGGCTCTCCTGCCTTCCACTGGGCAGCTCTATGAGCTGCTGCTGAGTCTGCGACGCAGCAGAGAGGCAGGCTTGCTTTCTGTGTCCTCTACGTCGCTTTCACATTCTCTCTGGAGAAAAAGATCAGTACAGGTGGATTTTAATCTGCATTCTTAATGAGCACTTTTGGGTTATAACTGTCTTGAGTTAAGTTTTTTTAACTGTTGCTCCTTCCATGTCTTAACTGTCACATCCTCCTCTGTAACCAGTGCTACTGAGGACGTAATTGAAGACTGTAAAGCTTTGTTAGTGCTCTGGGACTAGGCTAGCTTTGGCTTTTCATTTGAAGTCGTTTTTTTTGCTCGTTTTTTTCCACTTTGTTGAACACAAAAGTTCAAAAGCATCTTTAAAGCATGACTCGTTCATCACATACACCTGAGAACAAACACTGCTGAGAGCAAATACCTAAATGAGGAATTAAAGTAATGAATTCATTTTTACTACTAATATTTCTCAAGGATTTACAGAGCTGGCCAAATCATTTTCAAATGCTTCAAAAGTAGGAGATCTTAAACATCTTCTTTGAGTACATAATATTACGGTTTTCAGCAGTGATGAAAAGTAATTAAGTATATTTACTAAAGTACAAATTTTCAATGCATTTCAGAGGGAAATGTACTTTTTACTGCACTACATTTTTCCGACGTTTTATTTTACAAGTTTGCACAGAAAATATGCGTTAAATATTAAATATCAGATGATTCATTGATTTGATAATGGTTGATTTGATAAAGTATGTCATTTTTCATGTGAAAACATTTGATGGTTCAAATGTGATCAATTAAACAGTCAGTCAGTTAATGCAGAAAATAACCAGCGCGTTAGTTGAAGTTGAAATACAGAACAGTATAGCAGTCACAGGGGTCTCTTTTACTTTTCATACTTTAAGTACATTTGCAGAGCTTAAATTCAAATTCAGTAGTTTTTCTCAAACATATATGCCATTATATACAGTATGTGTGGTACATCCTGTACTTCATTACATAGTAGACACTGAACAGAATGGGCTTGGTTTGGATTACATTCAGCTGTAACTCTAATAGAAAATTCTCCCTCTCTCCACGACATGAGTGGCCTCACCTGTAGTGCATCTGGGTCTGAGCTGCCCTTACACAGCAGCTTCAACTTGACCAGCCTGTTACACATCCACACCATGTTATAGGACATCTAGAGAAAACAGGGGGGAAGAATGTGAGTAAGGCTTACCAGCCAACCAGGATCTCTTAAGTTCTTAAGGAGAAACAGAGCAACTATGTATGTACATTAGCTCAGCACCACCTATGGTGAATGTATAGATAAAATCTAAACACAGCACCATTCTAGTCTTTTTCACCACTCAAGGTGCCTTTACGTTACATTCACATGCTTCAGGAGAAAGTTGGGACACTTCGACATGCTGACTTGGAGGAGCCGGGAATAGTACCACCAATCTTCCAATTGATGGACGACCCCCTCCACCTCTGAGCCACAGTTGTCCTGATGTTTCCATTTCATTTATAGATGTATAAATAGAACAGGTAGATAGAACCAGTGTGCGTAATGCAGGGGAACTCAGACCATCTAATGAATCCACTTTAAACTAATTCTTTTCTATTCATCTATATATAAATATGGAAATATATCTGAACATCTATATGCCTTCTCAGTTTTGCATGACTAAAGCTTTTGTAGCTTTATTTGTCAATACATTCCTGAGCTTTACCTCCTTAGTCATCTGCATTTGGGACCGATCCCACTGCCTGGCACACACCATCCAATCAGCATAGAAGCTCAAGTGAAAACTGAAAACTCTGAGTCCACATGTCTTTTTATCGGTTTATCATTTGATCCTACTGTCTGATTTAGAGATCACTTCAGGTAAAGGGTCGATTCTAAAGCTGACCTTTGGTTGTGGAGGTTTGAAAACTGCAAACATGCAAGACAATGATAAGTTTAAATTAGTTCAAATGTTCATACCCTTGTTACTTTCTTGTTGCATACAGGATGAAAGTGTGTGTTTGTATGATGGTTAGAATTACACAGTGGACCTATTAATCAATAAAACATTCTGTGAACATGGTGGGTAAGGCATTTGCAGGAAGATGTGGGTAATTTCCATCACTGCAGCTCATCCACAACTCACAGATTCCAAAAATGTTCTGACAGTTGCGACGTAAATGAAATATTACACACTCGGTGGTGAAACTCATCACTGCTCACCACTGCAGAGAATCCAGCGTCGCCATGCATTGTAACAAACACTAAATATGCTTGTATGGTTTCCAGACTCACCTTCCATTTCCTTCTGGCGTTGAACTTCTTAAAGTTCTTCATATTGATTGAGGATCGATTCCTGTTGGCCACCTGTTTGCGTGTGATGGGCTGAAACAAACATTTACAGTCATTAGCAAGCAGTAAAGCACTACAGCAGGTTAGTGGGCCTTAAAGTGGTAGAAGACTTGAGGTAACCTTAATCCATGGATGAAGCAGACACTCCTCAGCTGTCATTCTCTCACTGCAATTCAGATCAGGACAGTAGTGATAAGTGACAAGTAATAATCAAGTCATGTCTGTTTCCATATTTTGACTAACAGACAGGAAACAGAAGTATAACAGTTTCTGGTCCTATGGTATATAGTATATGGTTGTTATGTGTCCATCCTTCTTGTTGTTTCTGTCTAGTGTCTTGAACAAATCAATTCATCAGTCTACAGTTTCAATACATAAGGTATACAGCCATCCAATATTAACAATGATTTGTTCATGAGTGACGATAATGTGTCCTACACCATTAGCATACACACACACCCCAGCTGTACTGTTATTTTCTATTCTACGGTCCCTAATGCACTGATTACCCTTGAATGTAAACTCTGTGCTCTATACTACATACTTGGGATTTTTCACCAAGAGTTTCTCGATGAAGTCTTTGGCCATGGAGCTGGTCATGCTGAAATGCCGTGCGTCAAACTCATAGTTCATGGCAATGATGTTCTTTAGAGTCTCTTCATCAGTTTCACCTTGGAACGGTGACAAACCACTCAATCTGAGGACAGAATACACAGCAAGAGTGAGACTACAGTGTGTCGACATCACCACCTGTCCAAAGAGATGCTAGAAAAGCTTTTTGTTGGTTTTGTATCTCTGATAAAAAGTTGAGTTTTAATCTCTTAATAGAAAGTAAATGAGAAGCCAAATTTAAAGCTGGAGGCCATAACACACAAAATGGAAAAGGATCTACATACAGTGGTGCGTGTCAGAGTGCAGATGTTTCTGATCAGTAGGTGTCAACAGTGAGAAAATATTTTATATCTATAAGCAATCACATGCCACCAGCACACAAGCAGATCCAACTTACAGTATGTATGTAATAACTCCAATGCTCCTGGATGAGAAAGACAGACAAGATGCAGATAGTCATGTCGGTGGTTTGAACGTTTCCACAACTCTATGACAAACCATGGAAAAAACACAGTAGAAACCTGTCTGGACATTCCCTTAGTCATTCAGCGTAAAAACTATATTATTCTGCTGCTGTTTAAACATGTCAGAGACTCAGACTTCCAAGCAAGTGGGATCTTGAGGCGAGGCAGTGAGTGGGGCACAGAACATGCACCAACATGTCAGTGACAGAATCCTTTTCCCTCATTTAGAATGCTCACCACATGTCTGCTGATGTGCCCAGGGGTTCACCGTTGATCACCTCAGCGGCTGAGACAAGAGAAGAAGAGTGAGATGTTGAGATGTGGGCTCTCTTGGATTGTCACTGTAAATGAGTTTGGCATTCTTTTATACTCTTCTTGAAGAATATTGAGATGTGCAGTTCTTAAAGATCTAGGCATGTTTCAAGATAAGAACACTGTTGGAATAATAATCTCCCCGAGCTGCAGATTCAGCTCATAGCTCTCTCTCTCTCTGAGCTCAGAGAATCCTTCCTCCTTCAGCACCTCAATGTGAAAACAGCCCTCTTCTGTCAGACTCTGTACAAACATAATTCTGCACAGTGAAGCTCCATCATTCAAGTAAAGTAACAATAAGCAAACCCCATTTTTGACTGGAGATGGCTTTATAGGGCACTACTGAAAACCCTAGACCATTACTGGTGGTCATTACAAGACTTTTTCCAAAAAATTCAATGTTATGGTGAAAATCAAGGTCAGTGAAGTCACCATATATGGTTTCTTGCCGCTCTGTCATGTAGCCTGATTGTCGCTGATTGGCTTGGAGAAATCTCACAGTTCTACTGCCTCATGGTGAGGCAAGGGGGGGCATTTTGAACTCCCACTTAAGTTACCAAATATGGTGCCTTGCCCGATAAAGAGTTAAGAGTCATTTCAGAATATTTGTAAACTGGTCTGTCCACACATTAATTGTATCCGTTGGTTATTAGTATTAATCGGACTTGTTTTTTCAGGGAGCAACCACGTATAGTGAAATCTATAAATTCATCGATTTGTTACAGGACTTCAGACTTTTATGTTAATGTTCATCACTGCTTTATTTAGACATGGCAGGATCTTTGCAGAGTGAGTTACAATGCTCGGCCAATATTTGGTGCTGATAGTCCATGAGCCACTGTTTACTAAAGGGGTTGGTTGTTGTAGAGGGAGAGACCTAAAATCCCAAAGGAGTTGTGAAGGAGGACACAAGGTGTAGGGTAGAAGTGAAATGCTGCGTGAAGAGAAGGACGTACAAGCAATCTCTTCCTTCCATCACCACAGTAAACATGAGGTGAGGAGGAGCGAGTGCATGTCAAGGTATCGGGGAGTATAGTATTTCACGGAGGCATGGCTGCACGAGTACATCCCTGAGTCCAACATGTCAGTTGACGGCTCCAGACTGTACAGGCAGACAAGAACTGCAGGTGGGTCCAGGAGGAAAGGTGGGGGACTTGATGTTCATGTTAACAACTGATGATGCAACCCTGGTCACATTATTGTTCAAGAACATGTGTGCAGCTCAGGCACTGAACTGCTGAGAGACATTTGTGGACTGTCCAACCAGGGAAAACCCACAGCCCTCCCTCCCCATGTGATACCTGACCACTACCTGATCCATCTTCTGCCCCTGTAGGAGCCTCTCTTCTAAAGGTAGCCGGTAACTCACAGAAGCTCACCAATATACTACCAATCATGCACAGGGCTCAAAACAGAGAATTTGATCTTGTCACAGTCATATAACATGTCTGAATGTTCCAGCCTCCTCATAACAGCAACAGAAATCCAGTCCAGGAGCTTCGACTGAGGATCTTACAGTTGATGAATTGTGTTTTTCTCAAGCTGAGGTATGCCAATCAGACACAGCCTTGTGTCTTTCCACACCAGTTGAGTTGAGGTGCATTAGCATCTCTGGTAAGATCACAGAAAACTGATGCACCACATGTTTCACATGTTGAAAAGGGCTTTGAATTTCAGTGACTGTGTTACGGCCACGTTTCAACATTGAAAAGTTTCTCCACCCAACACGGACCCCGACAGACCGGTCTGACCTGCTCTTTATGGAAAGCGTCTAGAGATAACACTGTTATGAATTGGCACTATATAAGTAAAGACTGATTGATTGATTGATGTGAACCTTACTGCAGAGGAGGCTCTCAGAGGGCAGGTACACAAACACAATCTAAAAACCAAGACAAAAACATTACGTCCTGTGAAGAACTATTCATCCTCACCAATGTACTGTGGGGTGCCACTTGTGCTCTTGTACTGCTCCCCTTGATGAAAATGGTGGGCCAGGCCAAAGTCTATGAGCTTGATGCTGGGACATGGTGACTCTTTTTCTGACAGCATGATGTTTTCTGGCTGAATAGAGAAAATAATGTTGTTATGGCAGAAGCATACACTCAGTTGCAGTTCACTGGGTACACCCAGCTAAAACTAATGCAGTCTAATGCAAAGCCCTACAATAAGTCCTCCCTTTATGAAGGTTGTAATGGCAAGTTTGTGTTGAAACTGTTGTTCACCGCTTCAAAACATCAACAGCAAGCAAGAGAAGTCATTTGAGTCTGTCTGCTGGTACCTTGAGGTCAAAGTGGGCAATGTTCTTGCTGTGCATGAATCCCAGTCCCTCCAGGATCTGCTTCATGAACTCAATTGCCTCACTTTCTGGTAGGTTTTCCTTCTCAGCAATGAAGTCAAACAGCTCCCCTCC
This sequence comes from Pempheris klunzingeri, assembly GCF_042242105.1. NCBI lineage: Eukaryota > Metazoa > Chordata > Actinopteri > Acropomatiformes > Pempheridae > Pempheris > Pempheris klunzingeri. Next base: position 18,310,258 of record NC_092027.1, read on the forward strand.
ACTAACACTGAAATATCAAACAGAAGTGTATGTGTCAAACAGAATTTATGTTTTTACAGCATCTGATTCTCTCAAAAGCCACAAGGTCAGTGCGAAAAAAGGATGGCTTACAATTTAAAGTAGACATGCAGCAAATGGCCGATCCAGCCCATCCATCTGATCAACATAGCAAAAAGCAGCCTTTTATACAAAAGACATCAAATGTAGCTAACCTTTTCAGTCATTGTTGGTTGTCAAGCAGTTTTGTTCAGACACGACTCATATTGTTAATTGGCAGGAAAACTGTGTGCACAGCACAGTAGGGGAAATGTAAAGGAAGAAAATTCGTCTAGCCTGGACATTTGATTTCAACCTGTCTGATCAACTGACTGCTCGTGTTTCTTGACCCAAGATACTTCTTTTTAGTCATTTCACTGTGTTCCACAATCTCTGCTTATCATTTGTTGATTATAATGCTATGATTACTGACAGGAGTGAAGGACAAAACCAAACTAATGTCTTTCAATCTCTTTCAACGGGCTTTGGTATGTCACCTCCTCCTTTTTGGATGTCCATCTAATATAGCAGTAACTACCTCACATCGTGCTCTGTTGGCCAAGAGAGTCAAGAATTACAGCATATAAACTTGGATTTCTAGTCTGGGCTGTTCTCTAGATGCCACTGCAAAGTGACACTTTTGACCTTTTCTCTTCTGTTGTATTGCAAACTAGCAGCATTTCCAACAGTGAAAATGGGATCCCAAAATATGAGTGCAGACAATATCATAAACAAGGATGTGTTTTACAATGTAAAAATCTAAAGCTTAGTTTTACCTTTACTGTCTTTGCTAGATTCTCCATTACTAATCAGCTTCTTTTGCTGCAATACATTTCAGCTTGGGCAGTTTTTGTTGGATATCATTATTGTTTCTGATCATCTGTCACCACCACTAAGCAAGAGTGTGAAGAGGATTTGAAGGTTTGGTGTCAGGAGACCTCAGCTTTCTTGGCCAATGTAGTACACATTAAGGTATCTATTGCTTCAATTGATTACATTCACCATCATCACGGATTGGACATCCACATAAAATATGGGGACCAGGTGTTCCCTGGAACAAGTACATAACTTTGGAGCACTGGACCTATTCATCAGCCAACATCAGCAGGGCCCAGTGACCGCAGTGTAAACTGAATCTGAAAGTTCACCTAAATGAAACTGAATGCAAAGAGATGAAATTAATAGTGATGTCTTTGTCGAGCAGCTAAACCCAACCAGTAACCTCTAGTCACAGTGTGTATGAGAGCGGACTTAAGGGTCATACGACAATGTTCTATTTTTGCAGTCACCTTCAAATTGGATCAAAGGAGCTGATATTTGTCTGGTCTCTGTGTCAAAGCCATGATTCAACCTTGATTCAACCCATAAGGAAACTCAGATCACTCTTCTGTTAGAATAGCTCACAGGGTCACTGAGACACCAGCCAAGCTAACACAGCAAGGTGCCCACTCCACTAATCCACTAGGATTAGATGTTTTGTTTTACTTTTTCATATGCAATAGGACTTTATATAAACCATACCATATGCATATATAATAATATATTGTATAATACAGAAAACAGTGGTCAGATTACGACATGACAAGAACTGAGGAGGCAGGTCGTAGTATATATAACATGATACATGATAGCCTCTGACTTCACAGTCTGAACCACCTGTCCCTCCCTACCTTGCCCAGTCCCTTTGTTCCATGTTGTCTGCTAATGTCTACTTTTTTCCATACCTCATTTCATAGATTTCTTAATATCTGCAAAATGACACCACTGCAGGTCTCCTAACAAATGTATAATGTGAATGAGTCGATCTATCGAGGAGGTAGGTTTCAGCAGTTTAATTGTAGGTGGCCCCAGTGCTTCAGTCAGGAAACCACTACAACCATTAATACAAGAGCTCCAGTTGAACCTTCAATGATGAAAAACACATTTTAAAAACATGATGAAAATATGGCATTTCTGTTTGTTTCATCATTTGAAGAAGGTGACAGTGTCTTCACTGCAGAGGGGATATTTTGGAATACCCAACGATCATAGCAGCTAAATCGATCAAGCTGTCTAACTGAACTGATGAGTGAAGTAGCTAGAGAAGCTGATTCAATGAGTTGTTGATCTTTGTTAAAACAGCTGAAGTGCCTCTAGTGATCCAATCTTTTTTAAGTGTGTTTGAATAGTGAGTTCTTTGTTTTAGACACAACTAAGATTTGTGTTATGATGTTAGATGGATGGATGGATATACATACATACATACTATCCAATCATATGCTAACCTGACTAAATGTGTTTTTCTGGCCTGATGATTTTACCCACCACTGCCAACAATGAATCCACATTTAGCAGTTTCCTTCCTGCTTGCAGCACTTAATGGTTATTATGGCCTTGGATTGATGGATTGATCAAATTTAAATTGCCCTGTAAAAAAACTCCCTCTAATCTTCAAGTCTCAAAGTGTTTAAGTTGGTAACAAAAACAGTGAAGTGATGCACTTACTGCCAAGAAAGACTCCTGAACCTGCCTGTCTCCTGTCTGCTAGTGCATCCATAACTTCCTTTTAACCCAGCTCCACTGCTCTACTCACTCCACCACAGATTGTACATCCAACATTGTGTCAGACCCCTCATGTTTGCGGACAGCACTCTGGTTAGCCTCGTCTCAGACTGAAACAATGTGTCTGTCTAACAAGAAGAATTATGGTATGAAGCTAACAGTGTGCAGCTAAGCACACAGAAAACTGCAGAAATTATTATTGACTTCAAAAAAAGGTTGAAGTTGTTGAAGTTTGATATTTTAGTTTAGTTTTATGTTACTTTTCGGGTCATGGGAGCGTAGTGAGCTTGACTTGCCAAAACAATTGTAATGAATAACATTGTCTTAGTCTCTCTCTCTCACTCTCACTCTCTCTAACTCACAGCTCCAGAATGAGAACCACCTCAGCTCGGCTCTCAAAAACGTCCTTTAGAGTCACAATGTTTGGATGTTCAACAGCCTGGAGGATCTCCACCTCCTGCTCCACACTGCTCCTTTCCAGGCCCAGACGGCTGCACGCACTCTTCCGGATCTTCAGGAACTTGCCAGCCCAACAAGTCCCAGTGGCCCGCTCACGCACCTGTCGAACCTGACCGAAGTGCCCACTGGATGGGGAGAGAACATAATCCACAGTGAACGCCAAGCTGGACATACAGCAAGAACGAGTTGTTTTAATATTTTGCACATTTTGTTTCATTTTTTTAACTTGTGGCTTGCTAAGAAATGTCTGCATTATTCTGCCAAGAGATTTCCATGATGCACATCTGGGGCCAGATGTATAAACACAAAACTACGCATACACAGTTTCCCATACATAAACTGGTATATATAAAATACTGAATGTACTGTGAGGATATGTGAACCTAAAGCATGTGGTTTTCCACAGCTAGCAGAATGTGTCAGGAGATAAGTGACAGCTTTTGTTTCCCCATATCAGTTTAATAACCACGCACACAGCTTAAATCCATGGTGCTGGAGTAGTGAGGAAACAAAACATCCAAATCTGTAAATGCCCAAATACCTAATGACTGCAGGATAATAGTAGAGCTTCCAAACAACCAGGCATATCCATACCTTCCGAGGACCTCCCCGATCTCATAGAAGTCTTCCACATTCTCAGGCTTGAAAACTGCCATGTTGATGTGCTTCACTTGATACCCCTGATCCTTGGTTGGTCCACTCGTGCCTATTTATCAGTCAACTTCAAGTGCTTCATGGTCCAAACTCTACATACACCAACGCTAGACCTGAGTATGACCTGCAAAAGTCAGAAAATGCATATCACCACAGAATATCATGTGCAACAGTATAACAGAAATGTGTACATTTAGCATTTTCCCTTTGTGCACAGTTACAAGTTAACCACAGCAGGCTGAGACAACCGTCAACCCCCCACCCTACCAGAGGCCATCTACACGTCTAAAGTCTGGTCTTATTAAAGTAGAGCGTTTTCACTTATGAGTGTCAAATCTGTTTTTGCTGATCACAGCACAGACACAGATCACAGACACAGATCACAGACACAGACACAGATCACAGACACAGATGAAGTACAGTCAGTTACTGAGTATCCCAGCAGTGATGCAGTACAGATGTTGAACATGAGGTTTTACAGATGCTGGTTTATCACTAGATCTAAAAAGAAAAGTTACACCAAACTACAGATGATGAAGTGGATGTTTCAGCACTGAAAACCGTGTTGTTTAGTTAGCATGAACATTCTTTCCTAAGTCTTTACATGTTAATGCACTTGTACCTTTTCTTCTATATGTGGAACAGGACTAGAGGTCCAGACCGCATGTGTATGCAGCACTTAGTCTTAGTCACTTCATTTTTTAATATATTTGTTCTGGCAAGAGGGATTTTATTAGGGGGGCGTAATGGGAGAAGTTGGAATGCAATAGGATGAGGATGCAGTAAATTAACTCCCACCTTACCTACAGACAGAGACTCCCCCCTCTAACCTGGCCTCTTTATCTGCCTTCCCCCCTCTCCCATCAATCTATCCCCTCTTTCACTCCTCTAGTAAGTGTAGAACACTGTATATATACTTGTGCACTTGTATTCATTAGACAAACGGCACAAAACATTCCTGTTCCAGTCATCACCCTTTAGAAGTGAGTGTAATAGTTCTGTCTTTACATGTTTTCCCAAATCAATATCGTAAAATGTATTAATTTATACACAATGTAAAGTGCACAGCCTACTGTGATCCCACTTCAGATATTGAGCATCAGACTTGATCTGTGTTCTGAACTTTTCATCCAGTGGTTTTTAAGAGATGAACATAACCTAAACATGTGTGAAAGTCAACTGATGTAATACCTTCAAAAGTATTACATCACTTGTGGTGTGTGTCCAACTTTCCTCTATACAACTAACTGCCCAACATTATACAGCATGACATGGCGTGTTAGGAGACAGCTAATTATTGGTCTATCAGTCCTACCCACTGTAAAGTTGTGCATCGTGCCTATTGGCTAAAACAAATCTTCCCGACATTTATGACAACCTCTGGAGAATGTTTCACACATGCTCAGGTCATGTTCAACTCAGAAATCAAGCCTGAATCTGTGGAGCAGGGCTGGCCCCTAATTGTGGCTCGTAACATCATGGTGGGCTGTACGCTTTTAGAGTCTTGTCTCAAAATGAGTGAACAACAAAAAAAGTGTCCAACTTTTACATCATCACAACCACCACTGTTTGATGGTGTTAATAATTCAACAGTAATAATTTAACTGCCTGTCACCACGCAACAGCCTACCACAGCTTACAGGTAGCTGGTCTCCCAGGCCTGTGGCATTCTGGGTAGGCACATTAGCTTAGCTTTAGGGCTGGCTCAGGCCTTGGACCAGCCCCTAGTCATGCTGCTATAGGCTTAGACTGCCGGGGGACTCCCATGATGCACTGGCCTCCTCTCTCCTCCTCTTCCTCTCCATCCTTCTGCTTCATGTCTCTTTAATGTCTGTTACTAACTTGGTATCTTCCCCGGAGCCTTTCCAGCAGCCCCAGAGAGGTGTGGAGGGTGTGAGGACTAGCACTGGCTACAAGGACTGGGCCACTGAGTTTAACTGGCTCTACAATAGGTTTGAGTCGGCAGCCAGTGTCTGACCTGCCCATGATGGCACAGCCTCACCCATCCCCTCTTCCACCACTTCAGCGGTAGCCCCCCCCCACCCTCCAACATCTCCTCCACTTCGTTGCAGCCCCAATACAGCGGGTGCATCTCCCCTCTCACCTGGACCCTCCCTGTCCCTTACAACAGACAAGATGAGGGCAGAGCTCAAGAGGTTGCACCCAGGATAAGCAGCTGGCCCGGATGGTGCGTGTCAGACTGCTACTCTTCAACCTGAGATGGACGGGGGGGGGGGGCTCCAGTTCATGTCTCATTTCTGGTACCCAAAGTAGGGCGCCTGGTCAACCTAAAGGACAACAGACCGGTGGCCCTCACATCACACATCATGAAGACACTAGAGCCTCCTGAGACCACAGTGTGAACACACACTGGACCCCCTACAGTTCAGGTACCAGGAGAATATGGGGGTGGAAGATGCTCTCCTCTACATGCTCCACCGGGCTGACTCTCACTTGGAAGAGCCAGGTGGTTATGTGAGGATTATCTTCTTTGACTTTTCAAGTGCTTTCAACGCCATCCAACCCCCCATGCTTAGACACAGACTCGAAAAGATGGGGGTTTTAGTGACTGCAGTGAGAAGAATGGCCTTCTACTGAACACCTCCAAGACCAAGGAGATGGTCATGAACCTTCGAAGGTCTAAGCCCCCACTTCACCAAGTCGACATTCGAGAAAAGGACATTGAGGTGGTGCAATCCTACAAATACCTTGGTGTGCAGCTGGACAACAGGTCCTGAATACAGGTGCCCTGTACAGACAGGGACTGACCGTCTGTTGTTCCTCCTTTGATGTCTGCAGTGAAGTGTTCACATGTCCTTCCAGTCAGTGATGGCAAGTGTACTGTTTAATGCTGCAGTCTGCTGGGGAGGTAACATGACAGTTTAGAACACCAGCCGCCTGCCTGAGCTGTGTTCTCTCTGCGGCTGCTTTCAGACCTGTCTCTGAAATGCACGGTGGATTTAGTAAGTAGCCAAAGAAAAGATGAACGCATGGAAAGCATAACTGAACCAATAACCAATAACTAAAATGGTATGCATTTTACTGCACTGATGGAGGACATGGGGACAGTGTGCTCTCACCCTCTTTGTCACAGGTAGCTTTTAAGAAATACGATTCTAACGCTAGCTAAAATTAGCCATTCTCAGTGACTGGTTGGTTTCACAACATAGCTAAGCAGCTGTACCACAATAGTTACTTCCACCACGTTGCTTCTCAATACTGAACTCAGTATGGTGACTGATGTGAAACTTCACAAATATTAGAAAACAAGACTTAAGGTGCACAATTCATGCTTTCATCGAGCTCAATCTGCCGTGATGTTACGAGCCGTCTGCTAATGGCAGAGCACATGAAGCGGCTGTGTGTACTGAAGGAACCACAGCAGCCTTGGCTTCAACACCCTAATTCTATGTATCACCAGAAACACAGTCCTCATGATCAGTTGGGGTGGCAGAGTGGTACAGTGGATTGCCCACCAGTTCAAAGATCTGCATTTTGAATCTCCATTCTAGTCCACATGCCAAAGTATCCTTGGGTAAGGCAACCCCACATTGCTCCCAGAGCTGTGCTTCAGACTACACAGCCCACAGCCGCTCCAGCCTTTACTCCAGTCCACAGGGCTCTTCTCCACAATAAACACTTCTCAAACCCAGTGACATCATACCCACAACCTTGGTCTCAGTTCTCCCCATGACCCCACCAACCTGTTCCACCGCCACGCCTCCGCTCCTCTGACGCCACCCTCCTGCCCCCACCACTCAGGACCAAGCACCAGACCAGCACCTCACCTCTTCAGAACTGCTTTCAATGTGGAATGAATGCTGTCTGTTCTATGCTTTTAATGAGTGTTTGTAAAGTGTCTTTGACTTCCTAGAAAAGTGCACTATAAATAATAATAATAGTTCTTTATTATTATCATCATTGTTATTTTTATAATTATACATTACACGTATAGACCCTTTACCGTTTAAAATGAGCACATTTTGCACAACCTGCATAAACAATCATTTGCTCTGATGTAAACTGGTGAAGTGATAGTGAGCCTCTTCATTACGGCACCTCAGACTCGCACTGAGCTGAGATACTCAACCTGACGGGCCGTACTTTTCACAAGCTATTTGATCCAAATACTCCTGGCTCATAAAGAAGAAGCTGATCATCTTAAATTACCACTATGATATGAATGAAAGATGAACTCATAGAATGTCACTCCTGATGAAATGATGTGAATAGAACAGGCTGGAATCAGCTCACATGCAGCTGCAGTGAAATGCTGCCACTGTGGAACACCAGCAGGCTGGATGGAGCAAACAGTCAGCGGCACAGTGGGGAAACATTATTGTTACTTTAGCTGATACAGATTTAAAAAAAACGACTGAAAGACTGGGGATCACAGACTACGTGATCAACATGATCGACATGTCAAACCAACTAAAGCCAACTGAACGCATCAGTTTAAAGGATAAACAAAGATACCAGTTGGTGGCGGTAATGCATCAATTTGTTGTTTGCCAACAGCCAATAATCGTTGTCTTCCGACGCTATTTCCTGTGTCCCACCCTCTCTGTTTCATTGGCTGTTGGCAACACATGTTTGCAGTTGGGTCGGTAATCAGGTCACACGACCCAATTGCATCCAGATTCGGCTCAAAAAATTCAAACATGTTTGATTGACTGCGACTGAGGTCGGGTCGGGTCGGATCTGTTCCCCTCACACACTTGCAGATGTTTGTGCCAACTATCCATGCCGACTGTCCCCAACTAGTGCAGACTGGTGCAGACTTTGCCCAAATGGGAATCGTGGGTAAAATCTGGCAAAAAATCTTGCAGTGTGTCCCCAGCTTAAGTCTAAAGTCGGGTCACAGACAGACAGATATCGAGCCATCCTTGAGCTTATACCGTTATTGGTCCTCGAAGGAAAGCAGTCGAAGAAAAACATCAATCGGGGGTGGGTCTTTGCAGAATGTGGGGGGGAGAGAAAAAAAAATCAAGCGTCAAAAACTAATCAAACTAATCTAACTAATCCAAAACTAAAATAAAACGTCTAACTGTAGTCCACCTGCTAACTAGTGATGTCATCATCAGGCTGTGGTGGAGATGGCCGTGGACCTCAATCATGTTATGGCCTTTCTTTTTGGTTTGCACACCAATGCAATGTGAAACCAAAACTAAGCAGATCAAATGTATACTGTGGAACCAAAATGCAAAGCTTGGATCAGACTTTAAGGTAAGAAGACAGGTGGCTCAAAGTAACAAACTTGACCTTTCTACTAAAACTACTTAAACTAACAGTGGTTAGCCACAAGCCGAGGCGTGGACAGCAGGTCTGATCAGGCAGCATGAGCTTCGACCACACCGGTCTTAGCTCTGAGCGAAGTGCCCCTTTCACGTTTCCTTGTTCAGTTTTTTGATGTAGGTGGTTGGATTGGAGAACAAAGCTGGTTTCACAGAGGTTAGCAGTTAAAGGCGAATAGCTGTACTTGTGTCTGCATGAGACTGACTCTGGCCCCCACGTTGACTCCAGCCTCATTACGCCTTAAGGCAAAACAGATGGTGCGTTTGAGACTTCAGGACATCACAAAGATGTCCCATCACTCCAGCTGACACACCCAGCATTGTTTCTCAGTGAAACCAGTCCAAAACATTTAGGAAAGGAACGGGGAAAAGAGGAATCATAACCCCCCCCGTCAATCCAAACAGTAAACAGGTCGCATTACACCAGTTCCTGGGAACATGGAATGGGAATCTTGTGGTTACTTTTAAAGTCCTACATGGTGTCGCTCCTAACTACATCAGAGGTTTACTCGTGCCCTGTGAGCTCTCTATGCAACAGTAAAACAAGGATATCAGAAATCATGTCATTAGTCAAAGTAACTGGAAGCTTGCCATTTAAAACTGTGCAGATAGGAACAGTGTTAAATGCCTGAGACAAGCTAGAAATACCAGGTGTGGTGTTCTGCTGTCACAGTGCTGTACAGTTCCTTGATTACTGAGCACGTGCTTTGCCATATGGTTACCTTTGTACACTTACTATTTGGTCACCATAACAAACATACAGTATTTGATTAGCTGAATGGTTTCCTCTCCTAAAGCTGTTCTTCACTTCATAGCTTTTTCCTTTCAAATGTCACATTGTCTGTAAATTGTCCATTTTTTTAATCAAAGTATTTCTCAGAAACAGTAAAGGTGGAACAAAGTTCATGAGGGAGCATCGGTGCTGCTGGTGACTTTACCACTAAAGTGTGTTCTTATTAACTAATAAAACATTGGTTTAGTTTGGTTTCACTTGTTACTATTGCACAATCATGAAGCAGTAAAAACAGTGAAACACGCCTTTCTTTATTTCACCAGGACTTTGTGATGTGGCCCCCTGGCTTTTAGACTGGACCTGTGGTGGCATGTCTCTGTAGGAGCACACACACACACACACACACACACACACACACACACACACACACACACACACACACACACACACCTCCTAAAGAGCACAACAACAGAACTCCTAACAGAGAAGAGACACTTCAGAAGTGACAGCTGCTGCCTTCAGTGTCAATGCGGAAAAAATCTACCGACAAATGTTGTCTGAACTGTGCCCGCGGAGGGAAACGTGGAAGTGGCCTCAGCCAAAGCGGCTACCACCGAACCACGGCTACCCACCGGTGGCACTGCGCGGCTCCTGGGCTGATGCTCCCACGAACCGTCGCTCATCCCGCGGTCGTGTCCCGGCGCTGCTCCTCAAACAGGTCCGACGATGCGGGTGCTGCGCTGCGCTCGGCCGGGGGCTCAGGGCCGGTTGAGGAATGCGGAAAACACCCACAATCAGTTTGATGTCATGTCCGATTTACCGTAAATGCGAGTTTAGCGAACTGGAGAGACACTGAAGGCACCTCCTACAGAAGACCTGCCTTACTGTTTTTACTTCTTCTTTGACAAGGACGCGTCGAACTGATAAATGACATAACACTTCCGGTTGTCCGTCAGCCTTCAAAATAGAAGCGGAAACGGGTTAACGTTACAAAAACCTGATAAACATTACACACATACTTTCGCTGTCCCTCTCTCTCGCCATACATATATGTACATATAAATAATTGTATAATTTTAAAGCATTATATGCATATAGTCTTAGGCAGGTGTGAAGAAATGCTGTAGGAATGCTTTCAAAAGTAGAAAATGTAATTGTTTATTTCTTATCAATTTACAAACAGAACAAACATCTAAATCAAATCAATAATTATATTCTTTGCCTTCAAAACAGCATCAGTTCCTCTAGGTACACTTGCACAGCAGGTATTTTGTAGGATCACAGTCAGGTGTGTGATTAACCAGTTATACCTAACACGTGCTAATAAGATAGGATAAGACAAGATCAAGCTTTATTCCCACATTGGGGAAATTAGCAAATTAATGATCATCAATGTCAGGTTTAAACAGTCATTAGCTGAAACAGAAACAGCTATAGGAGGCTTAAAACTGGGGGAGGAACAGCCAAACTCTGCTACCAAAGTGAAGACAGTTTCACCTCCTCAGAGAAACAGTCAACTATGAAGAAAAACAGGAACTGGGGCGCAAAAAATGGCAGCAGGTGATCTGGACTGATGAGAACATTTTGAAATATTTGGCTGCAGCAGAAGGCAGTTTGTTCACTGAAGGGCTGGAGAGAGGAACAATAATGAATGTCTGCAGACAACAGTGAAGCTGGTGGAGGTTCCCTGTAAGTTTGGGGCTGCATTTCTGCAGATGGAGATGGCATTAGGTCAGAGTTAATGGTGTCCTCAGTGCTGAGAAATACAGGCAGGTACTAATCCATCATCAGTACCATCAGGGAGGCGTCTGATTGGCCCCAGATTGATTCTGCAGCAGGACAGCAACCCAAACATACAGCCAATGTCATTAGGAGCTATCTTCAGCGTAAAGAAGAACAAGGAGTCCTGGAAGTGATGGTGTGGCCCCCCCACAGAGCCCTGATCTCACCATATCAAGTCTGTCTGGGATCACATGAAGAGACAGAAGATCTGTGGTCAGTTCTCCAACATGTCTGCAACAACCTTCCTGCTGAGTTCCTACAAAAACTGTACAAGTGCACCTGGAAGAGCTGATGCTGTTTGGAAGGCAAAGGGAGGTCTCACTAAATATTGGTTAGATTAAAACTTTTATTCTGTTCGCTCACTTTGCATTTTGTAAAATGATAAAAATAAACAATTCAATTTTATATTTTTTCCTTATCCTTACTTTATAGCATTTTTTGTCACTATCCACCCTGTCACCGTCCACCCTGTCACCAAGCCCTACATGACAGGGTGAACATTTGTATAGTATAGTTGGGGTTTTTTTTGCAGTGCACATTTGATGCAGTAAACTGCAAGGCAAACATCTAATGCTCATGATGCTAATATTTCACTTTGACTCTCTGTCCAAGTGTCAGTGTGTACTTGCGAACTGTAGTTAAAATGCATCACATCTGCCTGTTCAGCAACCATGAACCGCTGATGTCCCAAACACTAGAGGTCTAAGCAGTGTCTCTGGGTTTATACGCTTGTTTTTTGTGGATTCAAATGGCCCGACTTCATGCTTTCCATATCAGAAAAGGAATCTTAAAAAGATTTATTTTGTGGATCCATGGAATGTAAAAGGTTACAAAAACAGAAGGTAGGAACGTAAAACCTCAGACACAGCTTTAGCAAAACCCAGTTCGTATCGATTTATTAGGAAGTTCAACACCTGGCTAAAAGCTTCAAATCTGAATTCTGTTCATTACATACACAATTCCAAAATTCCAAAATCCCTCTTACAGTAGCAACTGCCCTCATAATTGTTCTGTCACATGAACCAGTTTGCAAATATGATGGATGAAGGGCAGCTAGAGAAGCTCAGGCCATCAGCTGTAGACGAGATGAGTAGATGTTTGGGTCACCATAGTGAAGATGGTACCTTTCCTGTTCTACTCTCTTATTCAAAGTTCTCTTAATCATGCTGCTTGTTTGATGAAATCCCCATCATGTTCCTTCATCACTGTACTTTTCTTTCAATAACCCAATATGGGCTATGAAGCTATTCAGAGATCCTGTGCCCATTAAACCCTTTGACTTCCATTCCCACCCCCCCACCCCCAGCCTGAAAAAGAGCATTCTTGGTTCTTCCTCAGTTCTTCTTGGCCTTCGGCGAGTCGTACTTCCTCTTGCTGGAGTACCAGAGGAGCAGAGGGATGCCGATGGAGGGCAGAGTCATCACGCCAAATGCAGCCCAGTCCAGCTAGAAAAGGGAGACGCAGGTGATTAAACTGTGGAGGGACACGCCAAGAAAAATCTAAAATAAATACATGTCATTTAGGGGTGTTGCAGTATACCGGTACTGACAATGACCATGATATTTAAAAAATGACATGCCACAGTGCAGAGTATGTTGCAGTTAGTTTGTGTTTAGGTCTTTTCGACGTCGATGTTAACAGGTTAGAGCAGCCACAGCCTGCGTGAGTGGTCTGGCTGATGTGCTGCCACTCACCTGCAGAGTGAGAGTCTCGCCTGCTTTTTAGCAAAGTGTGCTGTTCACAGCAAAAATAGAGTAAAACTGATCTGAAACCTTTACATTGACATCTTAACAGCAAATTATCTACCTTTCAGTACAGTTTCAGTGTCTACCTGTAGAATACGATTTCTTCTAACTCATCGCTTCCTGTATCGTCTTACAAATGAAAGTCCATTAGTGCTTCTGTGGATGAGACCCCTTCTTTTGTTTAAGCTTTTATTTGACGGCCATTATCAAAGAGAAACTCAATGTGGAAAGATAAGCAGGCTGGTTGAAGCAGCCACACTGTCTGGACACCACCACGTCCAGTGAGGTAGCCGTCACACACAGGAAGAGGTAAGCAGCGTGTTCCGCGCACAAGTCATCGTGGCGTTGTGCATGACAGTAAAGTTATCCCATGGTCAGTGAAAACACTGTTTAGGAACACTGCTCAAGTAAACAGGACAAACCTTAGATACACCTTGGCAACAGGAGAAGTTTCAGGTCCGCTCAGCTCAGAGAGCTAGTGTTAAGCAGCAGGAAGTCAATAACAGTGCAAAGGTTGATAAATATAATTTGCAGTATGTTTAACGGCAACACTAGCAGCCACGTCACTGTTCCCAAACCAATGTGAAGGTTTTCATGAATAAATAATTGGCCGTGTGTAATGATACTGTTGGCCACAGCCTGAAGCTGTGAGTTGATCGCTGATTTTCCACTTAGTTTGAGTTTTTGAAGATCGCCAACAAACGCCCCAGATCACAGGCTCACTGTTCAAAGACTGATGATGTGGTGCAAAGTATCTGAGTTCAGAGAGGCAGAGTACTTCCTGCAGCTTGTGTGTTACAGTGTCCATCCTGTGGTGTTCAAAGTAAGAAGAGCTGAAGGAGGACACTCACTAGCTCATTAACGTGTTGCATTAAACTGTAATCCGAGGCTTTGACTGCGTCCCTGTTGCTGAGGTTGCTCATTTAATGCCATAGCATTAACTCCTGGTATAAATCCCAGTATATCAGAGTGGTTCGTTGGACGTTGGTCTCACACACTGACTCTCTGTCCCCTTGTTGACACTGTATTGATGGCAGATGGTCGGCCTTGTGGATCTTTATCAGGTCTTCTGGTTGCCTTGTGACCATCCACTGCTCTTTCTGTACCCTTCTGTACAGTTAAGGTTATTGTATGATTATGATGAGACACTCTCTACCTCCCCACATTCCTATTTTGAGTGAAATTAATTTGCCAAAAACCAGACATATTGAGACATATTGTTCTCTAAATAAAGTAAAGATGAACTGGACTGATAGCTATATTATTATTTTTATCGTAATTCAATTCAATTCAATTCAATTTTATTTGTATAGCCCAATATCACAACAGAGTGTCTCATAGTGCTTTACAAAGTAATCATTTCAAGGTTTCTGTAGATAGCACTGCAAATTAACTTTTTAATATCAGTGATAAGGAAAAGCAGAGGAACACACGCCAGTTTATTAGGTGGAGCTACTTAAAACTAATGCAGTCTGATCCAGCAGTCCTGTAGTAAATCCTCCCTTCAGGAAGGTTCTGCTGTTCAGTTTTAGTGAGGTGTTGATTCGACTGCATGGTCCCTTTGGAGGCTGCAGTATATTTAAGGCTCTTCTAGGAAAACTGCCTTAATATCTTACATCCAAACAGCCAATGCCGTATTGTTACACAACATGACTCTTATGCTTCCACAAAGGAGGCATGCTGTCTGAAATCATACACTGTGGCAGCAAAGTTCTAACCCGGCTCAATGGAGAATCTTCTTTATGGAGATATTGTGTGACCTCTGATCTCAGTTTGGAGTGGTCCTGTGCTTCCACGGGAAGTACTCCAAGTACTCACAACTCCACGAACTTTGATCACAACTTCTACTTAGATCATTGCAGGTCAGTCCAATTAGTTGGGAGCCTGACTGAGCGAGCGAAAAATGGAATACTTACATAGTGTGGGGAGAAGCGCCGGTCAAACTCCCTCTGAGCTAGGATGCCTCCCTGGCCAGGGGCACTGGTGTAGCCCACCTGCAGGACGGAGAGACACTTCAGCATCCTTCATTAAAACACTTACAACACTTTGGTCTATGAAGATAATCAACTGGCTTTACCACGACTTGTCCTCCCTCCTGAGCCAGGTAGCTGACAGAGGCAGAGGTGAAGTTGAAGTATCCAGCCTTCAGGGGGCGCAACACCACCGTGTGAGAGACATTACTGGCTCTGAAAGTTCCAGTTAAGTCTGATAACTTAAAAAACACAAAGAATTCACTGATGCACATCTGTGACCAATTCAGAAAGACTGTCCTGTCTTTAGTGTCAAATCAGAGGATACCGTTTGACATTTTAGAGCCTTCTCTAGCATGAAAGTGCAGGGTGAGCTGTGGGGTGTTCAGTTGGTTGCAATCTGCAACCTCCTGGATGCTGCTAAATCCTACACACTGCACCTTTTATTTTTGTACTATAATTTGCAAACTGCTGTCTCACTATCAGTTCTACTGCATTGTAGGTTCAGCTGTCTGTGACATGGGCTAGTCATTATTTCACTGTTTTACCAGTGATGACAGTGGCTGTGACAGAGGCACCCAAAGGTTACACAATGACGACAGTGGACAAACTCAATAATCAACAATGAATGCATCACAGATACAGAGCTGTGTTGGATTAATTATCTGGGAATGTAAGGTTTATCTCCCAATAAATGGCCATTACTGACTTCAATCTATGGCATCCACAACAACTGCAGCATGAGAGACCATTAACAATGTTTGGAAAAACTGCTTCAAGGATACGGTGCAATCCTGTCCCATTTGACATTTAACATTCCTGAAACGATTCCAAAGTCTTCAGGAGGAAAAGAATCGTCTGACAGCTCCACCTCCAGAGCAGCACTGTAGAGACACAAAGGAAGAGGTCACTCAGTAAGATGGCAGATCTACAGTCCATCTAATAGGGCACAGTTGACTTAGATTTTACTGTATGAATGAAGCTCCTGAGGTAGGACATTCCTTCCAGTCAGGATCAATGGGGGTGAAGTTTCATATAGCGGACAAACATGAGCCTCCCTAGAACACCACAATGCTAAAACCACTCCAGTGCAACTGGGCATCATTGCTCACTTTACCTGGTGACTAGAAGTGATGCTTCACACCTATTCATGGTTAAGTTTAATTTAAGATCTGTGTGAATATTACTGAGTTGAGGAGAACGGCTCAATCTGACTTCATTGAGGACCAAAGCCCTCCTCCGTTTGATTTAAATGTTCTTTGGACCCTCCCCTTAACTTGCTTAAACCAATAAATAAATGGTCACAATAGCCACAAAACGTATGTGAAGAATAAATTTGATCACATGATGCCATAGCATGAGATATGGGACCAGTTACATGATGTTGAATAAACAGAAAGTGGCTACATCCATTTTTTTTATACACTATATGCACAAAGTAAGCAAAAAAGGCAGAGGAGCCAGGCCTGAGGTTTGCGTTTAAAGTCACACCTACTCTAAAAGCATCAAGATTTAAAAAATCCTTTCCTGTAATGAAATCGTGTTTTACATTGTAATAAGTGAGTTCATGGAACTCACTGACAGCACTGTGGCGGCCTGCCATGCCAGGTAGTGTGTTTGGTGATGTTGGTTTAACGGTCTCAGTATGAAATAGCACAGGAGCTGTTGGTTGATGAAAGTGACTCTGGAGACAGACATTTGTTCTTGGACAGAAGACTAGACGAGTCCTCTTGATTACTGAGATGTAAACATTGTGTGCGACTATGATTTTAACGCATTAGTGTTAATAGAGTCATGGCTGGATTCTGTCACACAGACAGATGTTTACCTGTATGATTAAACACTGTTGTTCAATAGGTCAATTAGATCCAAAGCTCCATTTATGAATCTGCAAAATTCTCTTGTAAGAGATTTGCGGAGAAAAACCAACTTCATCACTGAAAATGAAAATGACTTTAAAGTCTTTGAATGTAAAAACACCTTCAGTGATCACCACGGAGTGGCCTGAATCCCACCCACCCAAGTAAAACTTCCATTTCCACCACTGGCTACAGGACAGTCCTGTCACCTCACCTGGAGCCCACATTGTAGATGTTGTACTGCAGGGTGAGGTCACGGCCCTCCACAGCGTAACGGTTCAGCAGGGATTTAGAGGCCAGCAAACGGGCTCCTTCTTCTCCTGAGGCCAGGCCGAGCAGGGCCAGGACCAAAAACATCAGCATCTTCGTCATCTGGGGAAAGTGACAGACTGTGAAGGGATATACAGGCACATACTGTTCAGACAGCCCTTAGTAGTACAGCCTCATAGACTCACTTTGGACCCAGCAAACACTCAGATAGACTGCCTTATCATTAGACGATCAGTCTATCCAGCTATGTAGCCGAAAGGTTCCTTCTCCCTGAAGGGAGCAGTCAAATCAAACTAAAGCTTTAATTTAAAGATGTTCATTGCTAATGCTTAAGCTAGCTATGAACGGAGCTAGCGTCATCGCCACCATATGGATTTACACAATAATGATAGCAGCTTTTTCCCGTTCAGAGCATCAATAATGCTGTTCAGGAGCAGTAATGAACGGATGAAGTCAAACGTGTTATCGTTACAATAGCAGAAGAGCTGAACACTGACGGTTACAGACGCTTACGTGGACCAGAGCAGACGTTTCCAACGTCAGCTTTGAGGGACAGAATTACACTAAAGAACAATGCTAATGTCCACGTTACAGTAATTACTGTAAAGTTGGCGTAACTGCTCCTAAAATGACCACTTAGTGTGGTTTGTACAGCTTACAGAAAGAAAGAAACAGACTGCTACCTTTCAGCGGTGCTCTTGCTTCGAACTGCAGATCTTGAAGGAGCTGGCAGGGCGCGTGCGCAGAAGGTTCAAGCTGCTATTTGCATGACGTGGACTGAGCAGGATTTCAGGAAGTGTCCAGACCGCGCAGCGCCCCTGGTGCACGGGGGTGGTGCTGCGTGCTCGGGTTACAGGGAGTGAATGACTGTATGTAGGACGGATTTGTAATGTATTTTACATAGTTGTATAGCAAGTTTTAGCTAAGTAAAGGATACCACCGCATAATTTCAGTGTGCCAAGGATGAAACATCAAAGTTAAGGTGCCCCAGGGCAGGAATCTGTTGTTGGGCCTTCTTTGACCAACCAAACCCTTCAGTGCATACAATGTACTAAATTCTCAATTTTAAACTCTCAACTCAATTGTATATTCACCTTACATGCAGTGCATACAACATAGGCAGTAGATTCATTATTTTCTCACACACCCCAAAAACAACTCTTGCAGAGTGCTACCTGGCTTTTTATGAAACAATGAAACGAATCAACAGAAACAGTTAAGTAAGAGGTAAACTGTACCATGTCTATGAGAAAGAAAAATAAATAGAATAACAGTAAAAACTGCCAAGCGGCTGCCGCCTTGGCTCAGAGGTAGAGTGGGTCGTCCATTGGCAGATCGGTGGTACGATCGGCGGCAGGAAGGAGGAGAGGTTGTTTTTCTCTAAAAGACTCTTTTGTTGTTGATTACTGAAGCGCTATTTCATTCAAATCACCTTCCTCACAGTGTCAACATTTTTCAGGACTTTTGTCACTTGGAATATTTACTCTCCAAAGTTGCAGTGACAGACAAAGTTTATTTCAGCACTGTGACAATTACCTGCAATTCAATTAAGTAGAGCTTCATTTTAGAGTGGCAACATATAAACTGTACAGGTATTTTGACCTGTGTCAAACACTATGTGTATATCACACAGAGCGTTTCAGAGTAACACAAGCATAATCCCCCAATCACTGCATCATGCTTTGCCAGATATTAAACACCAAATGTAACAGAAATGGGTATGTACCTTAGTCACAGCCACATATTTCTATTTGGAGCAGGTAAAGCAGCTGGAATAATTCCGCTACTACTCAGAAAACTAATAAACAGGATAATTAATTTACTATTGCTTATTTTTCTACTGTTGCTTCTTCACTCTTTCTGTTCTATTGTTGCTGTTGTAACATGGGAATTTCCCCCTATGGGGGATCACTAAAGAAGTCTAAGTCTAAGTCATTACTCCTTAAACGGGCAGAAATGTCTCCAGAGCTTTAGTAATCCTAATGATTAAATGTATACAGACTTCTAAACCAGAGAAAATCCCATCCAGCACTACACAAAAACTAGAACTGTACAGAGCCACTAGGTGGACATGTACAACCTTCTTTGTCCAGTTCCTTATGTCTGTCTAGCTGCAAATAAAGTCTATGAAGCTTACCACAACCGTCCTGCAATAAATCTTCCTTCATGAAAGCCATCATTTTCCGTTTGTGTTCCAAGTGTGTCAGAGAGGTGTACGTTCAACTTTGGAGGATGTTGTTTGCGGTGCTGTTGAACTGTTCTGCATTACAAAGAGACGTAAGTCTATTATTCAACATGAAGTGGAGCCTCTTTGTCACACTGATTTCAATGTGGGAGCTCTGCTTTTGGACAGTCCCTCACCACTGTGTCTTTTCCTCTTTATTTCTACAAAAGTAACACGATGCTTTTGTCAAATCCTCTTCTTTCTTTTTCTTCCAGTCCTTGGGTGAGGTGGGAATGGGAGAGTGGTGAAATTGTGTTTGACAGTAAGCTGTAGTTTGTCATATTTCATTATATAAGCTGAAGGTGATAATAAAGATTTACACCTTAATCACAAGCATTTATATCTTTATTGTTATTTTAGAAACACCGACTGCAGAAGCATCCTAAAGAGTTCAGCTGATGACCCAGTGATGAAAACAATATTAAATATTCTTCAGGAGTCACGTTGATAACCCGAGGTTGTTAAGTAGCTGTTAGGAAGTGAACGCTTGGAGAGTTGGAGCAGCCCAGTGAAGTGCTCTCCGGGTGGGTGTGCCTTGCTCCTGCAGCGGAGGATAAATAAAGCAGAGCTGCAGCAGGCTGCTTCATTCCTCAGGTGTGATTCTCAGATCAGACAGGTCAGCCATGCTCCGTCCTGCCAGCGGACTCCAGCTCTTCGCTGTCCTGCTGCTGCTGAGCGGCAGGAACAGCTCGGCCGTTCACAACGACGCCACAGAGTCCGTCCACCCGCAGCCGGTCCACGACACCCAGGACGGGCCGGCCAGCGAGGACACGAACCAGGCGAGGAAAGGCGGGAGAGGGCCGGCTGACACGGTGCGGAACGGTGAGTCCACGCTGCAGAGCGTTCATCATTTTGGAATGAAGGTGAAGTGCCCGCTGACCACTCTGAGCAGACAAGTGTGTGGCAGGTGTTAGAACTTCAGAGATCAGATGAAGGTGAAAACTCCATAATCCACGCAAAATATATATCAGGTCATGGTGGAGCACATTAAAGCACATTAAAGCACATTTACTTTAATGTGCTTTAAAGTACATTTAATGTGGAAGCAAAATGCTGCTTCTCATGTTTTGTGTTGACTCTCGGAGCAGGTGGGAGAGAGAGCCAGCATAACTGGGTCTCAGTGATGACTTGTGGACAGGTAGCAGTGGTTCAGATGAACTCCCTGACCAACAGGTAACTCTTGCAGCTGCATTTCGAGCAAGCTGTATTTGCCAGAGAT
Source organism: Pempheris klunzingeri (assembly GCF_042242105.1). Classification (NCBI taxonomy): domain Eukaryota; kingdom Metazoa; phylum Chordata; class Actinopteri; order Acropomatiformes; family Pempheridae; genus Pempheris; species Pempheris klunzingeri. The sequence continues at coordinate 18,331,044 of NC_092027.1, forward strand.
GAGACTAACCTGCCTGCCTTACCCATGTCCTCTTACTCTAGCTGTGTGTTTTAAATGATCAAATGGTGATAATGTCATGCCCCTACAGGAATTTACTATTGGCCCTCCATAGAGTTGGAGGGCTTGTGAGAGACCAATTAAAGAACCAAATAAATAAAAGTAAAGAAGTTTGTTGCAGTTTGTTGGCTGAGATGTCCTGACGTTTAGTGTTTGGTATGAGTTACTGCCCTTTAAAACAATGTGGCAACATAGATCATTAGAACTTGTCTGCCTTTAAATGCCCCCATCCTTCAAACGCCACATACCCTGTGTGTAACATAGGCCTTTTGTTCAAAACCTAAACCTTCAAGCTCAATCTGAGATAACAGAGTTAATGACATCACTATTACGTCATCAGGGTTATTTTGTCAGACTTGTTGAGTTGGACTCACTTTCAGCTGTGAGAACTCTGCCTCCTGAAGAGTAGCAGTAGAAACAGATAGTGCCACATCACAACGAAGTGGAGCAAACGTATTTATAATCCAGTTTTCATGTCTCAGGCCCAGACCAGAGCCAGGTGGGCTGCAGGGAGCTGAGGTCCACAAAGTACATCTCTGATGGCCAGTGCACCAGTGTCAACCCCATTAAGGAGCTGGTGTGTGCTGGGGAGTGTCTGCCGGCCCACCTGCTGCCCAACTGGATCGGTGGTGCAGGATACACTGGGAGGTACTGGAGCCGCCGAGACGCCCACGAGTGGCGCTGCGTCACTGACCGGACCAGGACCCAGCGGATCCGACTGCAGTGTCAGGATGGCAGCTCCAGGACCTACAAGATAACTGTTGTGACCTCCTGCAAGTGCAAGCGCTACTCCAGACAGCAGAATGACTCAGGACACAAGGACACGCCTGTCCACAGTGGTAGACAGAGGAAAAATCAGAAGAAGGCAGGACTCCCGGAGGAGAGACCCGGGGGCCAATTTGACATCTAAAACCGATGTAATCCTGCAGCTACACAGGAAAGCTCCAAACAGCCACCTCTGTCTTCATCATGAAGTTTGTGGATGACTTAAATAAGAACTAAATATTCAAGAGCAAGGCCTGGTATGAGAATAATGTAGACTTGTCTCCAGATTTAGATTATTGTAGCACAGAAAACTGTTCTCTTTTTGTCTGTTTCTAGTTTTCGTTTTCAGATTAGTCAGTGGCCCAAAGCACAGCTGAGTCAGAGGAACAGCTCAACATTTTCAGAAATTCACTTATTTACTTTCTTTCACAGAGTGAGATGTTAAGATGGATATGAGCCTCAAGTCTGTATGTTTGATACTGACCTGGAGTCAGGACATGGCAAGTCTAGCTTGGAAGCAGAGGGAAACAGCTAGCCTAGGTCTGTTGGAGGGAATAAAAAGTACATCTCCCAGCACCTTTTAAATCTGGCAGACCAAGCAACTTCACAGTTACTGCATGGTCCATTAGCAAAGCATTGATGTTCATTTTAAGGGAACATTTTATAAAGTCTGCCCCTCAGTACAGAGGAGGGATATCTGCTATATCACTGTGACAGTGCAGTGTGTGTCTGAACACAAATGGTCAGCCGTGTCATGGGGTTTCCACCAAATGTGAGAGTTCGACATTGCTCAGAGCCAAGCCTAAAAGTGGAATCAAGCAAGCTCATGTTTTATTTGCTCAGGCAGGTCCATCTGGTCTCCGTCCCATTCAGACAGATTTCCAGCCAGTCACAACCGTTTATGTATTGTTGGGCGGGGTGAATACGATCAGTGACAGAAGAGGACCATTGAGGCCTTTTTGTAAACAACTAAGATGGCTGCTGCTGATGTGGAATATTCTGTTGACTGCATGTAAAGATACCTTCAAAAATCAATCCCAGTTTAAGTGTACGCTGAAAAGTGACAGAAAAAGGCTTTAATATTTTGATTTTTTCTTTGTATAATCTAAGCATTTCTGAAAAATGTAATTTGTTCATTAATTTTTTTAGCATCATATTTTTAACTGATCAGTCACTCAATCAGTTATGAAAACAAAGAAAACCTGTTCTACTGCTCGGCTTTCTTTAGCCTTCTGAACTGACCCCCCCAGTCCTTTCTGCCTTTTAGTTTCCTGAAGTCTGGAAAATGGTTGAAAATAGGACAGGACAGTCGGAATCATGCTTGACCTGGAGGTCTCAGACACGTGTCCCCCACACAGAACAAGAATTGCTGGGTCGTAGGAAAATGATAAAAATATTTTCGCTGCTTTACCTCATCTTTCCAGTGGGAAACTAAAGCTGATATGTATCCATCTATGTTCTCTTCAAAGCCCCCAGTAATGCTGACTAGGAGAACACAGGAGTTGCTGCTCTGTCCTTACCTCGATCAATGAATTAATCGTTAGAAACACCAAAGTCGCACAATTAAAGAAACATACTAATCAAGTGAGGCAGCAGTAGTCCAGCAACTAATGTGTTCTACAAGGTGAAAGGATGTTTTTTGTCAGCGGAGATGGCTTTGAAGGACGATACAGTGGTGTCAGCTCCCCATTAGAAAGGGCTGTCTGATGGCAATGAAAGGACTCTGAATGAAGTTTTAGGTGGTAAAAATCTGTTTTCCTGATTGATTGATTGATTGATTGATTGACTGACAGGCATTTAGTTAAGTCTGTTAAAAATGCCCGTTGGGAGGGGTTCCGAACTAATTTACATTTGTGATTTGGTCTGGTGATGCTCATTCTAAGAGAGGCCATTAACTCAAAACATTTGCTAATGCTAATTTTCTGCAACCAAAGTTTAGAAAATGAACTCTGATCCCAAATACACGGCTCCCCTCAAAGATCATGATGCAATCCTTGCTTTGGCAGAAGTTATTATGGTGATGATTTTACTGTCGAAAAGAGGGGAGGAAATGTAGTTTTGTGCCAATGTGAGATGTGACTGTACTCTGTGATTCCACCAGGACTTGGCTAAAGTCAGATTTGAATCAGATTTGATCATTAATCAAATCGGACAGCAGATCTGATAAATAATAATTGTGATTATTTCAACTCTGTCTCCTAGAAATTCAGTTTATATTACTAAAGTATGTTTACCAATGGTAGTTTGCCCTTTGGCTCCAGTGCCCCACGACGCTTAAGGATAAGGCTGGACTATGTATACAGCCATCATGTTTTTCTGTTCATTTTTTAAGAGCTACATTTCTACTGCACTGGAGTCGTAGTGAGGTGTACAGCGCACAGGACTGCTTCAGAATGATGTAGTCTCTGCAAGCACAAATATTTCTTTATATTTGTTTTGTGGAAAACAAATATACAGTATCAATGAGCATTTTACCGACTTATTCCAAATACAGCATGTAATGGTAGTGAAGGTTCTGGTAGAGACACTATGTAATGTGGTACCATGCAACAGTCATTACAGGAGGTTTGGTTCATGTCAGAAAGAAATGCTACAATAAGTCATAGGTTTGGTTTATTGTGTCACAGATGGCAACTCTTCGTGTCAAAATAATAGAAAATAATAATCTATTACATAATTCAAAGGTTCTACAGACTTCAGATGCAAGACATGTAAAACAATGTTACTTTGGTTATTAAAAGTTTCAAAGTTTCTAATGTGAAGTTAAACGTATATGATAGAGTGATTATAGTGTGGATGTAATGCTCCATATGTGGGGAAACGTTTATGGGTTTTTTTGTTTCAAAATAATAGTATGTAGGTCTTACTTGTTTTTGTCCCAGAACAGTTGAAGTTCTTTTTTATAATTTTTGTCATTGTCTGAAATAAAATGGTTGAATGAAAATTGTTTACAAGGCTGTGTGTGTGGCATAATAGAGCAGTCATGCCAGACTGGCTCTCTGCAAACAGGGACTTCCTAACAACAGAGGCATTAGTCAGTGATGAAACTTTCTTTTCAACAGATCCCATACTTTGTTTTATTGTGAACGGTATGCCTGTACCTCCAGGCTACTGGGGCTCATTCCAGCTGCAGCAACATGTTAAGGTGCTTTATTGTCTCATGTATCCATTCATTTTTTCACTCTGAAAGCTGTGGGCTAAAGTAGGCAATGAAAAGAATCACCTGCACCAGATGACAACAGGATGTTTAACTTGTATTACCTGCAGCGGTAAAGAACTGATGTCCCTTTGTCACTAATATCCTGTAGGTACAGTGAAGGGCATCAGATCAGCAGAAAGTCTGGGAATGTTGATTAGCAGGTGGGAGAAAATAACTTTCAAGCAATCTTTAAATAGGATTTGGATGGTTGGTAGAAGAAAATAACTGGTAAAGGTGACAATAAATACATTCACCCAAATACTCTGGACTTGATGTTTCTATTCTGCTTTATTTCAAATGGAAAGATTGTATATTAAACCATCTTACAAGCAAAATACTTACAGTGTGGTCTTCCCCAGGGGAGTTATCAATATATATATGTATATATATATATATTCAATATTTATATTGAATATATTCAATATATATATGTGTGTGTGTGTGTGTGTGTGTATATATATATATATATATATATATATATATATATTCAATATTTACTAATGACATGCTTTGTGTTTTGGACAAGTGCAGTGCTACTGTACATGTTGCAGCTACTAATATAACTGAATTAAGGATCATTCTCAAACTGAATTACAACTAGTGCTAGACTGGATACAGGAGAATACACTTGAATGTAGCTAAAGTATTTTGTTGGCATGTTTTCTTGGTGCTGCACTAGGTGGGCAGTTATTGTGGGAGATTTAAAAAATGGGTAGAGGAACATCATACATTACAAGATGTTCCTCTTTTCTTACCCATTTCCACTGGGTAAGAAACTGTGCTTTACTGCACTCTCCTGAGCCGCAAAGGTCAGCGTTGCTCAGACCTCCGCCCGTCTGTCCCGTCAACTAGTGACACAGGCATTAGTTTTTATGTCACCTCGATTACTGCTCAGCAGTCTGGTCTGGCAGAGCCAAAAAAGATATGTCTAAACTCCAAAGAGTAAAGCTGTAAGGGTGGCACACCCCCGTCCATTTGGCATGACGCAGAGCACAGAGAGAATACATGCCAGTCTCTCAGAGTGGAGGACAAGTTGGCATGCAATCTAATGAGCTTCTTTAGGAATATCTGTCATAGTAAACAACCAAATTGTCTGTATTCACAAAATAAATGATCACAACTCAAAACAGATGCATGGTGCAGATCTGTAATATACAGTTGTACTGCAAGAGACTACAGAAGTTGTGAAGTGAATGAGAACTTTTTGCACTATTGTCTTTCTATATCTGTTGTTCCATAACTTGAATTACCTTAACTTGGAATTACTCTGCAAAAATGGAAAAAGATCAAATCTAATCAATATTTGGTGTGCCCACCCTTTGCCTTCCAAACAGCATCAGTTCTTCAGGTACACTTGATTTTGTAGGATCATATTCAGGTGTGTGATTAACCAGTTATAACAAACAGGTACTAATGATCATCAACTTCATATGTAGGTTTGAAAGCAGTCATTAGCTGAAACTGCGGGAGGAACAGAAACTCTGCTACCAAGGTGAGGTTGGTGAAGACAGTTTGATGTCACAGGTCATCATGTTCAGACTGAGCACAGCAACAAGACACCAGGTGGTTCTACTGCCAGGCAAACATTTCAAAGCAGACTGGGGTTTCAGGATGTGCTGCTCAAGCTCTTTTGAAGAAGCAACATTGAGGACCGTAGACACAGTGGTCGGCTGAGGAAACTTAGTGCAGTGATAAAAGACACATTCTGCTTACTGTCCTTCGAAATCAGAGGATGTCCAGCAGCCATCAGCTCAGGACTAGCAGCATGGTAGATGGAAACAACATTGTTGAATAAGTTCTGAAGTCCATTAAAAATCATTACATTCCTTTGTCTTTGCTCTGGACAGCATAAAATGTAGCAGTGGTATACTGGCCAGCTGGTGCACCATGACAGATCTTTGTGGGCCACCACTTCTGTGGGCCAGTGAACCGTCATAAAATCCACAAAGTTTTTTAGCAACAGTGCAGCCCTGTCTGTCTCTTCACTAGCCCCGTCTGAGAACATGCTGCATTCGTGTTCCAGGATCCCACCGACCCAATCTGAGCCTAGTTTATTTACTCCAAACCAGTTGATGGAAATGTGGCTACTTTGCGTTTTCTTTTTTTGACATTTTAAAAGTTTGCTTAAAATTAATCTGACATCAGATGGAAAAACATCTCATTGATCCATTTACACACTGATAGCAGGCTGCCAATCTGTCATCAGACAGAAAACTAATCATTTACACACACTCACACAATGAAGCACAGCATCCGGAACAATATGGGGTTCAGTGTCTCGCTCGATCATCTGATTGTTGAATGACCAGCTGCAGTGTTGTCGCTTTTCATCATAAAAGCCTATTTTTTTGTAGGAACACATACAAACTTCCGGCTCTGTACAGTCTTTAATGGTAACAGGATGTGGAGACTGAATGACAAAATTGTTTGAGATGGGTAAACTCAGCAGTACCTTGACACTGCTAGGAACACATCTCTGCCATTCATTTCATTTATAGCTTAAGTATGTTGGTCAGATGGACACAGGCAACAGTTCAAATCTCTGAGTCAGGTAGTGGGACATTGCTTGGAAAAAGCAAGTCACAACAACATCCTCATTCACACATCATTCATTCATGAGGGATCTAATCTAAGCTGGAGGAGACTATTCTTTCACACACTGAAGGAGCAAGTTGGGGTTCAGTGTCTTGCCGAAGGACACTTCGACATGTTGACTCATAGCTGGGGGATGGAACCACCGACCTTCTGATTGAGGGACAACCCACTCTAGCGCTGAGCCACAGCTGCCCCACGGTTTACTCACTCAACATGGAAGTGGCTGGTGACACAAAGCCAGTGATAGTCATGGAGGTAAGATCACAAAGACAAGTGACAATGTAACAATCCAGACAAGAGCAAGCAGCAATTAATGTGAGATAATATTGTGCCACTGGTTAAAGCCACACCATAGCTTATGAAGCCCCTCCACCTCAAGTGTTAATCTTCCCCTTTCTTTTCTATATTATGAATCATATGAGAAGGAGATTTTTTGTATTGTATACATCAAATAAAGGGTTGAAGCCACATCAAAAGCTGCAGAAATTTATCTTCTGCAAACATGCTAAGTAAAAAGACCAAAACAGAATCATACAAAGGTCCATTTTGTTGGGTGTCCTGAGGCCTAAAGCTATGAAAGGTGCCTGCTGCTGGATGTCTGTCTATGTGTGAGCACTGCCGTCAATAGCCTCAAACAGTCAAAGAGAGTTTAATCTCTCTTCTCCAGACACACCTGTTTCTCATTCAGGCAGGATGTTGTGTGAAGGATGCCCTCATAGCCACAAGCTCAGAAAACCCTCAGTGGACAAAGACACAGCCACATAGGGATCACGTGCATACTTTCTCTACTAGATTTAATTCTAATGCTTTAATAATGTTTTAGCTGTTAAAACTGCTCAGAGAAGAAATGGAGAAGACAAAAGAAAGAAAGTAGTCCGCACATGCACCAAAACTGCCAATAACGGCAGAACATCACCCTGCAATATATCTAGAACAAAAAACTTGTCCCTATTTTTATACTTCATCTTGTTTAAATTGTACATATTTATCATGTGTATATCTCTGTCCACTAGTTTATTATTAATTGTTTTATTGTTAAGTTCTATTTCTGCTGCTCTTTTACTTTTGCTTAGTAGCTGCTGTAACACTGAATTTATCTGTGGTGGGACGAAAAGGAAAATCTTGTCTTATCTTATCTGGTGCTATACCAGTTTAGGGTTGACTGCTCTGTTTTTGTACTGCTTCTACTCACAAGAGGAAAACAGTTTCATTGTTTTTCATGTCAACTTATTTTCTTCCTTTTCATGACTCACGGCTCACTTACTAGCTTTTTTCCAGAGCTGTCAATAATAATCTTGGTCAATTACTTGGTCATTTACAAACCCCAAGACATAATTCACATTTGTTTCAGCATGATTTCAGCATTGTATTTCTATATCATAGCTCTCCAATACATTGTGAATATGTAGAATTCTGTATTGGTACTTGAATAACTTGTACTTGAATGAATCAAATGAATGAATAAATAAGGAAGCCAAACCCATGCAGTAAAGAAGTGACCTTACTTTTGTTGTAATGGAATTTTGGTTTATGAGAACTAGATAAATAAATAAAAGATACTTTTTTAAAGACAATAAATGGTAAATGGTCTGTATTTGTATAGAGCCTTTCTAGTCATTTTGACTACTCAAAACGCTTTAGCATCACATCCTCATTCATCCATCCACACATCATTCATTCAGGAGGAATCTAATTTGGAGGAGACTATTCTTTCATACACATTCTCACACTGAGCAAGTCGGGGTTCAGTGTCTTGCCCACGGACACTTTCAGTTGATGGATGATCCACTCTACTTTTGAGCCACAGCCGCCCTGACAATAGTGACACTAATTGTCATGCTACCTGTTTTTGGTCATTTTATTATTCATTATATTATGTGCATGCTTTGTGCCTGTTCTCTTCCTGTGTTTAGCTCAAAAACAGCATAGTAACTCTGTAATGGGATTGTAATGACTAACATCCAAAAGTAGGTGTTGCGGTGCAATTGTAAGATATTACAAAATAGTGTACTACAAATTCAGGTGTATTAGCCAACTATAGACCTTTATCCAACCTTCCCTTTCTCTCCAAGATCCTGGAGAAAGTAGCAGCCAATGAGCTGTGTAATTTTCTAAATTCTAATAGTCTATTAGAGAATTTTCAGTCAGGTTTTAGAGCGAACCATAGCACAGAGACACTGGTGAAGGTTACGAACGACCTCCTTATGGCATCAGACAGAGGACTTCTCTCTGTACTGGTCTTGTTAGATCTGAGTGCTGCATTTGATACCATTGACCATCACATCCTATTACAAGCAGCATCTTTCTTGTCTTGGCATTCACTCTCTTGATGTTGTTCAGTTTCCAGTTGATAATGTTGAAGCTGTACATCACCACAGGTATCGCTAGGGTGTTGATAGCTTAAAATCTGTTAGCCACATTGAGTTCACTTCTCAGAGCCATTCTCCCTTATTCACTCCTAGGTATTTGTATGTGCCATTTTGGGCTCTTTGATCACAGTGCCAATGTTAAAGTCTAAGGCTGCAGTTTTGGTCAGTCTACCTTTCTTGAAAGTGGCTTTGGCACACATGTTGTGATGTCTAAATTCCATCTTGATGTTGCCGCTGAAGGTCTTGGCAATGGTGAGTAAACTCTTCTGCTGGTTGTCGACCTTGGCAAATGCCTTGAGGTCGTTGATCTAGGATAGGTGGTTCTGTGATTTGTATCCCAGTTGCTGTTGCTGTGTAAGGCAACAGCTGATCGAAATCTGTCCCAATGTTATCAACCGGTCTTCATGGTGGAGATTTAAAGTGATCTTCCAGGCCTTTGTGTGCTCCGTGATGAATTTGATAATTGTTGGGTGGCTGTCCAATGACTTCCTGTTGTCAATCCATACTGTTGACAAGTTATTTTTTTCAATTTACTTACAATATGACATTATTGATGAGTAACTGGTCTTTGCATCTGTAGCTTCATTTCTTACATCCCTTGGTAACAAGCTGTGTTTGTCAAGGGTGCTGTAAGTTGTAATTTTGTACATTTTGTAACTATTCCTATACAGTTGCACTCAAAATTATTCAACCCCCATTGCAAATTAGGTGTATTGGCAAAATTGACAAACTTTCAGGTGATTTCAATGAACAAGTCAAACAAAGACAACCTCGAGTTATTAACTCCATGACAACTGACAAACCTCTGCCATGAGATGCAACTCCAGCTCCAGATAAAGCTGCTGGACTGTAAGTCAAGAAAAGTGCTTTCTCTGTAGGAGAACTCCCACATACACCTGCTCACCTGTTTGTAATTGTTCAATCAACTTGTCAGTATTTATGCCAGCCACTTTTCTTCAGTCAGTGACCAGTCTGTCAGTGTTGCTTCGTCGCTTGCTTTCCAACTTCTGTACCCTGAGGCCTGAAACTTGAAACCTGAACCTGAATCTTTGCCTGCCATTTTGCATGACATAATTTTTCCATTAAAACCACTGACCTATCCCTGCCTACCTAGTTGCCAGCATTTGGGTCTTTCCCCTTGTGCCTGCTACACACCCCTTCACAGACATTTGTTTATTTAGGCAGATTCTTTTTTCAGAAGTACAAGACATGAAAATAGATGTGTTATGTATTTTATTATTATGAATCGTTGAGTCTCTCTCTTAATTAAACAGTTTGGTCTAGACCTGCTCTTTATGGAAAGCGTCTTGAGATAACACTGTTATGAATTGGCGCTCTATAAATAAAGAGTGATTGATTGATTGATATTTCATGCTACCATAGTCAAATACATCCCAGGGGCCAGAGTGGGAGACATTGAATCAAAATTTGAAACTGCTGGCTAAAGATAAACGTAGATTTGGTAAGAATTTGATTCATGTCGACGGGAATGACATCCGATTACGCCAATCGGAGGTCACTAAAATCAATGCGGAGTCTGTGTGCAATTTTGGTAAAACAATGTCAGACTCCATAGTTTTCTCTGGTCCCCTGCCCAACCTGACCAGTGATGATATGTAGAGCCGCATGTCATCATTCAACCGCTGGCTCAAACAATGCAAACAATGTGGGCTTCATAGAAAACTGGTCTGATTAGAAGAGACGGCATCCATCCCACTTTGGAAGGAGCAGAGCTCTTATCTAGAAATTTGGTTGATTTCATTAGTCTCAAAACTTGACAATCCAGAGCTGAGACCAGGAGGCAGAGCTGCAGTCTTACACGCTTCTCTGCTCCTCCATTAGAAGGGTCACCCACCCAACATCCCATAGAGACTGTGTCTGTCCCCCGACCATTCAAATCATTTCCATCATTAAGTCTAACAGAAGAGGAGTTCTGCAGAAAAACCTAATCAAAGTTAATACCTCCACTGGCAAAGTCCAACAGGACAGGAGAGTTGAATGTGGACTTTTAAACATCAGATCTCTGTGGTCCAATTCAATTCAATTCAATTCAATTCAATTCAATTTATTTGTATAGCCCAATATCACAACAGAGTGTCTCACAGTGCTTTACAAAGTTCACTGAAATAAACAAGTGTAAGCGAACAAACAATCTAATAAAGAGTCCAGCAGTCGATGAGGCCAATGGATCAGTCCGGTGGATCAGTCCGAGGCATCACCTGCCCTTTATGACCCTCCTTCTTCGGGAAGGAAAAACTCAAAAAACCCAGTGGGAAAAGAGAAACCTCCGGGAGCACCACAGTGAAGGAGAGATCCAGCTCCCAAGGATGGACAGGCTGTAGCCTTGGACAGACGCAGATCCATTGGCTGATGGAGAACCACATCAGCGGGACCAGGACCAGGATCCATAGGAACCAGGGAACCACATCAGCAGAACCAGGACCAGGATCCACAGGAACCAGAGAACCACATCAGCAGGACCGGGACCAGGACCCACAGGAACCAGAGAACCACATCAGCAGGGCCAGGACCAGGATCCACAGGATCAACAGGAACCTGAGAGGTGAGAAAGCACAGAAAGGCTCTGGGGAATATAGCAAGTTAGAGGCAGACATTTGGCTGACATGAGACATAACGATGGAGAGGAAGAGGAGGAGAGAGAATAGAGGAGCTCAGTGCACCATAGGAGTCCCCCGGCAGTCTAAGGAACCAGAGATACACTTTTTACTAACATTAGTGTGATTATTATTCATATATTAACTATTATCATGTTTTTCACTGTTACCATATTGCTCATTATTAGTCATATTCCTATTGTCAGTACTATAGTTCTTCCTGCCATTGCCCAATACAGGGGTGTCCAAACTTTTTTCACTGAGGGCCACATACAGAAAAACACACACAAGGGCTGGGTCACTCACTAGAAGTGAGCTATATTGCTAACTTTAATCCACTAGAGGTGATGTATATCGCCTCACCTCTAGTGGATTAAAGTTGGCAAAATCAATCAAATGTAGGTAAATTCTGCTTGATAACTGAATATGATTCAAGAAGCAGATTCAGCCTTTCCATTAGTGGGCTTTCATTTATTAGTTGTGGTACAAGCTGGTCTTTGCCTTGTAGGCTCTTGTTCAGTGTGTTAAGGTGATCAGTGAGAGCCACTAAAAATGCCAACCAGAGAGGGTCACTGAGCTCATGAAGAGGTCCTTCTCTCTTCAAAACTGGTCCATTTCTGATCTCAGGGAATAAAACCACTGCAGCACAGTGCCAGCGCACCCTCCCCCCACCAGCACCAGCACCAGCACCAGCACCAGCACCAGCATCAGCATCAGCATCAGAGAGGGAAGCTTGAAATAGTCTGTGCTAGAGCCCTGGTGCTCGAATTAACAGTATCTCTGGGAACATTCAGTACCTTTGCTATCTTTTTGTATCCTTTTCCTTGTTTGTGTAAGACAATGATCTCCTCTCTTAACTTTTTGGAGAATTCTCTTGACTTTCCCATATTTCTAACATGCAGCCAAACGTCACTGTGAACAAAAACCTAGCCAGTCCCAGTATTTGATGCATCTCAAGCACATCTGATGCAAGTAATCAAGGGCCTCATTAGTTGCTTGAGACAACACCTGATTTGAGAATGAGTGCTCTTATAAGGGATTTTATTCAGGGGGTTGAATAATTTTGAGACTGCAGAAGTCATTAAAAGTGCCAATGTTGAGTTTAATTTGGAGAAACCACCTGTAATATTAGTTGTTTTGAGCTATTTCAATTGTGCTTGTTTGAGAAATGTTGCCAATACACCTAATTTGCAATGGGGGTTGACTAATTTTGAGTGCAACTGTATGCAAGCTTCTACCTCACTTCACAACTAATTATCTAAAGGTTAGGTTTTCTGAAAAAATATTTTTTGCTTATCACAGAGAGGAAATATACTGTATATTAACATACTTTTTTATCTGATAATTATCAAGAAGCTCAGCAGTAATAGGGGGTGTTGATAAATGGTCCCTTACAGTACACATTAAGGATACAAGGTTTCCTATCCAAGAGGCTGTCTTAAGGTATCACACATATATGCTCACACACTCCCTCCAGACAGGTGCACATAAAAGCTGTGCTGTTTGTTCCTCATCAGGTATTAGGTGACAACAATGAAGCATCCGATAGCCTTGTTACTTCTTTGATGATCTCATCCTTCTGGTAACCTGCATTAGCACCAAAATACTCTTAAATTTCAGTTCAAAGCACTGATCATGCACACAGGTCCTTTTTAAAATTCTATTCTCTATTTGACGAGAGAAGGATTTTTTAAGAATTTATTGAGAGAGACTCACAATCTGTTAACAAACAATAAGAGTACCTGTATAATAAAAAGAACAACAAAGTTTGTACTTTCTGAGTTCTTAGTTTAGTGGATTAGTGGATCAGAACAGCCAAAGACAGACGCTGACTCCAATGAGATGAGTTTTGCAGTACCTATGGTGGCCCTGAGAGCTCAACCACATCAACAAAACACAAATGCAAAAGCCACAACATGAATGCAAAAGGAGCCAGGTATCATCAAATAATTCATTCATTCTATAATTCATTCAAAAAACATTTGGTTAGCATTATGTCTCAGTCTGATGAATGAAACAGGTACACACTGGAGGAGTTTCAAATCCTACCTGACTTTAAAAGTGCAGGGGACCACAGATAGATGCAGACAGATAACGACAGATCTAACCGGGGGATCTTGGATCTCACATAAACAGAAACTCATGTTTATCCTGCTGTCCCCCAAGTGGGCCCCCAATGGTTCTCAGGACCCAGGTCATAGATGGCAAAGGACAGCCGGCCACAGTTGCAGTAGAGATGCATGTCTCAGTTTCTGTCATGTTTGATTGGGTTTCTGTGAGGTTGTTGCTCACTTCCGTTGTGTTGTGGCTTTTTGAATTGCTGTAGTGGCTTTGTGTTCTCTGTTGTTGCAGTTATTGAGCTCTCAGGGCCATTGAAGATACCAGACAAAAACGTCCTTGGTGGTATCTTATCCCACTACTTTTTTTAAGTATGTTACAGGATTCAAAATGGCATCCACTGTGGAAGGGGGTACATATCTCCCACACTTTTATTGTTTCGGGTTCTGAACATTGTCCCCTTCCTGTCAGCCCACACAGTCTGGATAAGAGAGAATAGTATTCAAAGAGAATGTTTGCAGGCTCACCTTCACTTATGACTATGTGTTCAAAGCTTAATGCGGAGTACCAAGTGGTGCACCAAGCACAAAATGGACGTTCTTTGCCCCAGGTTTTACCTCGTTGGCTACACACAGGCTAGCATACCCTGTTGATGAAAGTGTCTGGGGCTGTAAGACAGGAATACCTCCATACATTATTCAGGGCTGAAAAAGTTATCCAAATTTTGTTTATCTAACATTTAATCTCTATTTCTGTTTACAGTGCTACAATTTAATATCAGTCAAAAATAAGACAGTAAAGCAGTGCTTGTTCTTCAGAAAGCAAACCTATACCTCTGCAAAAATGTTGTCCTCATAGAGGTGGAGACATTTTTGTAAAATGATGTAATAACACTGAAGAGGATGTGTTTGCCAGGTGATCTATTCCATGTCACACATGTCATAACACTACACTCGTGTTATCTTCATCTGAATAAAATGGCAGAAATTACACCATGAAAAAGACACCCATGCACTGATTTCCAATAGGATATAGTGTTAACAGGAATAATATCTTGCTTAAGAGCATTTTATAGTGATAACTGAGCATGAGGAGGCTGAAAGACATCCCTCAAACCTGTTTCTGATTGGAGAAGATGAGGATCCCCCACATGTTTGTACAGTTAAGTGTATTAAAAACGATGTTCTGAGTGCAGGAACCAGCTGATAGCAGGATTGAGAGAAAGACTAAGCATTGAAAATAAAGTTCTTCTCTGAGTCCCATCCAGTCAAAGCTGTGTGGATGAGCTCACCATCATGATGTATGTGTATGTCCATTATCCAAATCATACAGTTGCCAGACAAAGCCTCCTCTCCACCTTCATCCTGCCGAAACTTTGCCGCTAAGACCCAAGGTGTCCCCTTACAAGCCTTTCCCAGGGCTTTCTGACAATGACTTTGCTCCAACTCTCCTTGTCTCCCCTTTGATACCACTGAAAATAAATCCACTCCAGAAATGTCCAGCTCATGCCATTATTGTTACACAGAGGTGGGAGTTTTTTTTCCTTTTGCTCTCAAAATGATCTCCAATTACCCCAAAAAGCTGTGTTTGTCACATCACATCATCAAGGTGGAGGCATGGATGAGAGAGGCTGAGGAAAAAAAAAAACCTGGGGGGCATGAAAGAAGTTATTTGATCCAACAGAGCATTTGCTAATTTTTACATCTCTGAAACCGGAAATTTGAGATCGAGCCTTTATGCTTTGCTGCAGTCAAGAGTGAGAGTGACACGCAGATGTGGGAAGAGGAGATAATAGGCTGGAAACAGGAGGACAGTGCTTGAGTTGTGATTCTATTGACAGTCGGTATGACAGTAGCTATGCTTGCTGCTTGTGCCTATGAACATAGTGACAGGGGTCAGTGTGCTCCCATGGGAGCAGAGCTGTGGAAAATAGAGAACAATGCAGTGGGGGAGACAGAGCACTATAGAAATCTAATGCATCGCCAAAGGATGTTCATCGTGTGTGAGAAAGTGAGGCTGAGGAGAAGCTTCTTTCTTTATCCTGGTGACCCTTTTGTCATCTGTCTTCAAGCAGCCATACAGATTGTCAATTTTGTGTAGCCCATGTACTAATGTTGTTCAGCCAAGTAAAAGCTGAGTGAACCTTTCTTGAATGGATACTGAAATTTTTAATCAGGGGTCATAACCTGGACATAATAAAAGTCCCAGTAAGGGACAACTATACAAATGAGACTAGAACAGAACATAAAATATCTTTTTTTTTTATCCCACGAGAAAGGTTTTGGCAGACATATGTTTGTCTTCCGACTAGCGTCAATCTTGATGCTGCTAATAAAGTTCAGTAAAACTCAAATCAAGATTCAGTCTAAACAAAAGAGAAGTAAAAAGCTGCCATCTAGTGTTGTAACTGAAGAAATATTAGAATATGGAAGATTTGGGAAAAAAACTTTAAATATGCAATACTTCCTAATTGAACCGTATGTGCAGTGGTTATAGCATATAACAAACAAACAGCAAGCTGCTGCCTATTACACACCGCATTCATTTGAAAAAATCCAATATTCACCTTCATTTTAGCTTTGATTTTGGCTCCATCATCTCCTGACCATGTCCTTCAGCATCCATGTTTGGTCCAACAAGACATTGTGACTAGCTGTGTTGGCTAGCAACTAGCAGCACAAGTAGCATTGTCTTTTGAGGGCATTACCCAATAATTGTTTGCTGCATTCAAATTTAATCGTAAATACTAAAACTAATGTAACTTAAGTACAGTATGCGTTGTTACTGTATTCAGAGAATAATTTATTAATTTTATTCATATGAAATAAAGCATCACACACACAGGCTCTGTCCAACATTTTTATATGAGAGTGTGAGGAGGTTGTAGTGTAAAGGGGCCACTAGCCAACGGTGCTGCAAAGGGGGAGCGACCACCCTGATACAACCACTGGCCCCCCACAGTATTTTCTTCACTTTGGAGATATATAATATAATATTTTCATTTACAAAACACACAGCAACATCTGAATAAAGCTGTATTAAACAATTGTTTTGTTCTTCATTAATGTACTCCTTCAAATAAAAGCTGTATATCTGTCTTTTTAAGAAGGTTGACAACTAGCCAATTTGAAGAACAATGACATACATACTGTGTATACAGATACACAACATATTACACTGCTCTCAAAGTGACCTGCACACTCCAATAGTGTAGTAGAACTCTTGAAATTCAGTTATGGCTTTTGGTTTTGGTTTGATGTGTCACCCTAAGATTTCTGGCAGTGCCACTAGCAGGTTTTACTAGTTTTTGTTGTTACTAGATCATTACATGACTTTTCTGTTTTTAATTTTGTATGTATATATGTATGTATGTATAAATAACGTCACTCTTTCCTCTGATAAAGGCAAACTTTATTAATTTTAGGAAAAAAGGCAAATAATGGGCGTAGTAAGCAGTCACTACTACAGGATGAATGTCACATTTGTCACAATTTTGTTAGACTGAGAGACATGAATACTTTAACAAAACAGCAACAAAAATCATATATCTAAAACAATAGAATGCGCATCACGTACAGACCTGAAATGTGTGTTGTCTTCGATGTGATTGGCTAGCACAGCCTATAAACAGTACGTAGCTTGGTATTCTAACCACACTGAAGCCTGAGTCTCGTCCTACTTCATGATATATGCAGTGTTGGAATAACCTACACGTCTAAAAATAACTATGTACACTGCAGCTATAACCAGACATCAAGTACATTTAAACATTTTGCACATAGAATTAAAGAGATGTACAACTTGTGAGAATGATAAGATAAAATAGACACAATACGATACAATACGATGCGATGCTATGCGATGCGATACGATACGATAGTAGGATAAGAATTTTATTTTTCCCCAAAGGAATAGTATGAAAGTAGAAAAGTGTGTAAATATGTACAGTGGCAACTGTTGCTGATTATGATTATGACAGATCTTGCTTGACCTTTATTAAAACCAATGAAGTTATTGTTCACTGTTTCCTAACCTACAGGTCAGACACCACCCTGGGGTCACATGGGCACAGATAATTCAAGGTTCCCTTCATGTAAAAATGTGGATTTGAGGCCCATGATGGCCTGGTGCAGCTGTCCGACTTCACTGGACTAGGCCACCTTAGTATTTGTGGTGTGCAGTGCAATCATTAACAATGTTAGCATGTTTCTGTTAACATCAGCAAAATAATGAACAGAGAGAATGCTATCACCAAGGCAATCTAATGGTCAAGAAATGTCAGTTCCATAAGATTTACGCCAAACATGGATAACTTCCAAAGCCCATTACTAACTTAATTCACTACAGGAGATGCAAACAATTATGTCCATATTGGATGTTTCTGCACCTAACAAATTATGTATAAGCCAAATCCAGGAAGAAGTGTGCTATATATATAGTGAGGCACAAAGTTAAGGGAGTGGAGATTAATACCCCTAATTTTTGCATTTGCCATTGTGTAAAGTTACATGGAGCACTGTATCATATCACTGATTATCTAAAACTACATGGCTTGGTGTGAAACATATAAACAAGGTGTAAGCTGCTGACATGGTTTCTGTTCGGCCACACCTCTCCATGTGTAATTTTTGTGAGGATTCACAAAAAGAGATGACTCAACATCACTCAGGACCCTTGGCCTCAGTCCTGGGTGCAGGGAGGTCCCTCAGCAGAGGTAGAGGGACAGGCCAACAACTCAGCAGGACAGCCTCCAGCAGCAGCCACCTTCTCTTCTGCCCGCAGACACAGCTCCTGTAGGAAGTTGGCTGTCTCCATCACCAGGTCGCTTTCATCAGCTAACAGGAACCAGAGATGCACAGAGTAATGAAGAGCTGAACCATGAAGTACTTTAGAAGGGATCAGTAAAATCTCAGAAACTTAAACTGACTGATGAAGAGAGGGTAAAACAGGGCTGATAAGATCCAATCTTCTAGTATTAAGGTAAAAGCCAAGCAGCTGCATTTTGTATTAGCTGAAGGCGTAAGATTGTTTTTTGGTTTAAATCCTGAATACTAGTTACAATCTAGCATAGAGGAAATAAAAGCATGGATGACCTTCTGGCTGAGAGAGAAAAGACCTGATTTTTGTGATGCTCCGCAAGTGATAAAAACAAGATTGAACAACTTTTGTAATTTGTTTATCAAATGAAAGGTCACTACCAATTAGCACACCCAGGTTTCTGGCAGGTTTAATGCTGGTGAACAGGGAGCCAAGGTTTTTTAGTAAGACAGGTCCTTAGGTAGGACCAAAAAGAAAAATTTCAGATTTTATTTCATTTATTTCATCAAGCACTTTATTTCTGACAGACAAAATAAAAGATTATTAAGATTGGCTACTTCACTGGTTTTTAGTGGGACATACATTTGTATGTCATTCTCATAATAATGATAATGAATTTAATATTATATTTAAGCATTATATGTCCCTGTGGTAGCATGCACAGAGAATAACAGAGGGCCAAGGAAGAAGCCTTGGGAAATACCATGGCATTAGGCAAAAGGTCGAGAATAACCTTTCAACATATTGTAATTCAAGTGGTATAAGAGAAAATGAGACTTCCGCACCTTCTCTTGGCTCTCTTTTAGACTTTAAAAAAAATGTAGCCTGTGGCGGTACACTTTGGCCAATCATGGCTCAGCAGGAGAATGGTTTCACCGTGTTTTTTGTCACTTTTGATTGAAATCAAATTCATGGAATCCAGGCCTTGCTGCTTCAGAAGACTAAGTGGATACTAGACCTTGCAATTCTAACACACAACAATGGGGAAATGGAACATTTGAACTGCGGACTGCTGGGCAAAGGTTAGACGGTCTCTGACAGGATCAGTGCTGGAAACACATTTAAAGACAAGATGCACTGTCCAGAGTTTTACACCTACCAGCAGCAATGGATTAACATTTATCTCAGTGGTTTAATCCGCGCATATATTGTTGCCATACTGTCACAGTAAAACACAGGTATAAGTTGTGCACCTTTAAGCTCTTTCAACCTTGGAGTGTCCTTCTCCAGGTCGGCATCCTGCTCCTGCAGAGACCTGCACATCTTTTTATGGGTGAACCAGTGAAGCTTCTGGCATGTCAAGCTGCAGTAAGTCACCTTAAAGACAAATAAAAGAGAACATGACCTGGAGGTAGTTCAACATGGAGATTTTTGATGACATGACTGAAATATATCACAGATGGTGACTTACTGCTTTACAAAGGGAGCACCTCTTGTCTGCTCCCCTCTCTCCACATGTAGCACAGTAGTCAGCATCTGCAAACGCCATCTGACCTGTTAGGGCCTGGGTCAACACTGAGAACGCTGTTGGCTCGTTGCCCTGGAAACAGGATACAGTCATATATTAAGTTTGTATCAACAACAGTGATTAAAAAGCATCTGCTACTAATAACAACAGTTCTTACACTATTCTTCCTCAATGATGCTTAAACTACAAAGACGTTTAGCTAAGAAGCATATTTTATGCACTACTTGATTTATCTGCTTTACTTACAATCTCTACTGGTGCAATGCTCCTCACCAGCTGCTGAAGGAGTGTGGCCTCGCAATAAGGAAACTTCCTGATGCAGTCCCGAATGAACTTCTCCTGATACTGTGGGAAGCCATCGCTGTCTCTCCCCCGCAGCAGGCTGGGACCCAACAGCATTGAAGCAGGAAAACAAAAAATGAGACACCATTTATTATGACTATTACTCAAATGTATATTTTCATTTTATTACATGGCTTTGTTGAATACTGGATTCCGATTGCAGCATTCCGCAGGCTGTTATTTCTGTATTGCAGGCCGTTGCTATGTATGCAGTTCTGTTAACGGAAGCAATAATGATTTTTAAATAAATGAAATAATTTCTGACAAACTATTGATTATTTAGTGCAAAGCTGTGTAATAAGTGTGATAATGTACAACAAGTCGTCATTATTACAAATAATGACCGGTTCGCTTTACATTATCCATTATTTTGACTATGCATTTTCCTGTAGCACAACTAAATTGTCATTGTGTACTGTATATACTGTATTGTACCAAGTGGTTGTATTATAAAAATATTTATTCAGGTCCAGTAGAATGCTCCAACTAATCATCTTCTCTGACTAAAACTCAGACACAGACATGACACACTGATTTTAAGAGAAAGTGTGTCTTAAAGTTTTCAAGAATATCATTATCTGATATTGTTACCATTATTAAATCTGTCTGATGTCCACTGCATATAACTCAGAGAATCATTATGTTTTTAAAGCGGTGCTGCATGCTTAAACATGTTTTTTCATGAGCCGTAAACTTATGAAACACATCAGTGCTGATGTTAATATTTCTTACCACATTTACAAAAATCTGTATTTCATGGGTTTAAAATGGCTCAACAAGCCATCTACTGTTTTAAATCAGCCCCGGCCAAAGCTAGTGGTGGGCCCACCTCCCCCAACTCTCATTAAGTTGACAGATGATGCCTTACCCATTCCCTTCCTCCTTCAGAGTGGAAAAAAGAGGTGAAGAAGTGAACACTGAGACACAGAGTTCCCTATATAAATATATAAATCCTTATTTAATCCTTATTATAAAACTATTTCAAATATCACTTGCTACTGGAATTATTTAGGATTTCATTTAGATGATATCTTAATCAAACACTGTAAAGTGTGAGAATTTTTAAAAAGAATTGACAGTGTTGTAGATATAGGTATATCCTCAATTCTTTCATTTCAAATCCATTGTGGTGGCGTGCAGTGTCAGTATTAAAAAAATGGGTCACTGTCCAAATATATGTGGAGCTACCTGTATATTCAGGGGACAGGCTCATTCCAGAGGGCTCACCTCTTGACAAGTGCATCCAGCTTGTCATCTTGTTTCTGTAGGAAGGCCAGGCATTTCTGCAGCACACAGCTGATGTAGTGCATCTTCATGGCCAGGACTTCATTCATGTCTTGTTGCTTCACACACTGCTCACACAGCAGGTCCATCACCTGATAACACTTCTCCAGAGCCATCACATCCACCAGCACAGGGTTCTCCTTCACCAGCATGACTATCTGACAGATTGGAGAGCTGGTTAGACAAACATTTCTTGGCAGAGCTTTTCTGAGGGCAGAAATAATGTGTGACTGAGTGACTCAGGGAGGAAAGAGTACATACAGTATATCCACAAGTTATTCCATCTCAGACTGTAAGAGACACTATGTCACCATTGAGAGAAACCAGAAAATACTCCCTCTGCCCCGTAAATATCAACTTAAAGAATGCAAAAATAGATATAGAATCGGCAACACGTCCTCCAAATGGCATATATGAACATATGAACAAGGCCTTCTATAGGATGGATGGAGACTAGCCACAAGCAAGCAAATAACTTCTGTTACAAATGTAATTTAAGGCTGCGAAACGGTCATTTTACAGTTAGGTTTATGCACCAATAGGGTAAAATAAGTGCATACAGTATACCCATGACAGGTTGCCACAACAAAATATCATTCACACACACTCAGATTCAGAAGCGCAGCTTGAGGTTCACAATTTGGGGTTCAGTGTGTTGTTGCTCTAAGTCTGAGCCACAGTCACCCAAGATTGATAAACACACACCAAAGTGGTGGAAGATTATAACCGTGCCGTTAGTATGGCTAAAAAAATCAGTGGGTCAGCAAAGTCATTCTGATTAATAATCTGGGGACTATGAATGTCTATAGAAAATAGTAGAATGCTGTTGAATGCATTAACCGTTATGTCCCTTATGTCCCTGATCTCTATATGCTTAGAAACACGTCAAAGGTTTAGGAGCAAAATGCGTTTGCTTCATTGTAATATCATGTCCTACACACACCGCTGTCTTCAGTACACACTCTTCAACTATCATATCTAACCATGCAAGTGCTACCAAATATATTTGAGTGACTCCCACTCAGATATATTTAGATTTAAGATGACACAGTGGTGTCTGTTGACTGAAACAGAGCCAACACTGATCACGTGGACGTTGATGGAATTCAAAGGGAACTGGGCTGTCTGGGCTTCTGTCAGTCTTCAGGACTCACATATTACCAACACATGATGATCATGAACATGAATGCTTGTGCTGTTCAAGGACAGTCATTATTGCTGTTGATCAACACAGCACAAAAAAAGAATTGGACTCCCCCTACCCCCTACCACCCCCCACTCCACTACTACAATTTTGAAGTATCATCACCAAGGACTGATGTGCAATAACTGCATATGCATTTTTTATTTCATTCTTTTTCACAGCACCTGATTTAACATATTGTACCTATTTAACAGTTAATTAACAGTTATTTAATTGTGTGTGTATGTAAGTGTGTGTTTGAAACAGAGCAAATACAAACCACAACCGTTTTTTCTTTTATGAGAGACAGAAAGTTTCGTTTTATGTGACCAGGCAAAGAAAATAAAGGCACTGATCCATTCATTCATCAGAAAAATACTAGTAATCAAGTAATGGTAAATGACCTTTTAAAGCACTTTAACACTACATTCACCCGTTCATACACTGATGAGTTTGCAAACCCTGCCGTCAGAAAAGGAACTAATCATTTACACACCCACATAACAACAGTGTGCTTCTGGAGCAATCTGAGGTTCAGTCAATGTTTTGACTGTACAATGAGTTTTCTCTTTATATGTATGGGTATATATCTATGTACAGTTTGTATGTATACAAAATATTTATTAATTCCTTTAATCTAATTAGATTAAAGGAATTAGATTAGGGTCATTGATCATTATTCAATATTCAGATTATTATTATCATTGTTGTTACAGTGGCTGTTATGATTTTAGTATTTAGTGTTACTAGCAAAGGTATTTTTACTTGTAGGCTATTATCATAGCAGTGCAAGTGTATGTGCAAACACAGCTACAACACTAAAATTGTCTTTATTAACTTTTGTTATTGTATTTTATTAATAAGAATTGTTTTATATACAGGGTTCACAAAAAGTTAGGGATATTCGACTTTCAGGTGAAATTTATGGAAAATGTAAAAAGTGAATGCTACAGTGATATTATATCATGAAAGTAGGACATTTAAGTATCAGCATGCAATGGTAGTTTCTTCATCTTAAACAATTTATTGAAAGAAAATCTACCAACAGTGGAGGGTAAACGAGGGTAAACGTAAGATTGGGATGTGGCCAAAGGACGTCCACTCCTCTCCTTTCTGTGACTCTTCCAGTCTCTGTATCACTGTTGTAACATGCTGATGACACTCTGTGACCCTCTAAGCTCAGTGGACACTTCTGTCTGAGGACTTCCTGTTTGAAGCCTCCAGTTTTGAGGTGCTGCTGATCAATTGTTAGGTGTCGTCTTGGTCTCATGATGTCAGAATGTGAACAGCACGATGAGGAGGACTGTTTAAATACCAATTCTAACTGAACCAGGAAATGTATTGGTGGTGGTTCATCCTGAAATTTCACCTGAAAGCCGAATATCCCTAACTTTTTGTGAGTAGTGTAATTCTTTGTGTCTGTCTGTCTGCCTCATTTATTTATTCGAATGATGACAGTACTGATGATGGTGGACGTACACATGACAGTGATAGTTACTGACATTATCGTTGTTATCATTATATTATTACTGTAATTTCTAATATTGTTATTATCATTGCAACTGTTAAAATATTTAAATGGATAGACTACTTGTCCTGTTTTCATTTGTAGCTTTGCAGGAAGTGTTTGTCTTCCTGTTACCCCTATTGTTCTACTTTGTGTTCACTTTGTTAGATAAGTGCGGTCTTCTCAATTCAATTTAGTTTATGTTAAGTATGGTGTATTCAGTATTGTGACGAACCCTCCCACTCCTGCTTTTTGTGCTATGCTCTATTTTGTAGATCCTGGGAGTCAGGCTGGTAGGTGGAGCTGGGAGGCTGGTCAGTCTACCTGCCTAACTGGGCGGCGACCTACAGAAAGGCATATAGCCCTCCCCTTCTGGGAGTCTCTCTCTCTCTCTGCTGGGCCTGCAGCATCCCCACCTTTTTCCTTTGTTTGGTTTGTTGCACCATTCAAGATGCATCACACCACATCCTCACTCATCCACACATACTTACATGACTGATCCTCTTATATGAACACATTTCATTGAGGACTTGTTTAGATTATTTATTTTAGTTGAATACAATAACTTTTTGCTGCTTAATCTGTGTGAGGCCTCCCTCTTTGTTGCCATTTCTGAGCCAGATGGTAACAAATGGGGGCTCGTCCGCGATTGTTAGTGCTTGGAAACTGGTAAATGTATTTTTCATTTGAGGGAGTGTTTCACATAGAAGTTGGATTGCTCTGGAATTTGTAGAAGTTGATTTTAACTGTTCAGCATTTTGTTATCCAGTAAATGGGTTCTTCAGACATTGTGGCCTGGCTATAAAAATACTAGTTTTCCTGATTTAAGCTCTGTTGAGCTGACTTTTTATGAATCCAGAATTTTGGAGCTTTGTTTTTAAACTCCACCTGTGAAGCCTCATGTCTGTCACCTTGGGCCCTCACAAACCCTCATAAAAAACTACCAAGAGCCTCACAACCAAGAACAAGCACTTGTGTGTCAGACTAATCCAACAACAATCAGTTTCTTACAGATAAGATTTCACCCTTACATGGATGTAAGCAAGAAGAGAAATGTATTTCTAAATGCACATGCTAGTGAGGAAGTGAGCATGTTTCAGCTCATTAGTAGGCCTCACCTTGACCGGGTTGAGGTTAGTGGTCATGATAATCTTGTGCAGGGGGGCTGCTAGCCTGGGGGGCAGCTTAGGCTCCCTCTCCAGCCCCAGTGGTCTGGTGTAGTACTCCAGCCTTGCCAGCGAGAAGAAGTTGTTGATCACTGTTACACAGTCGTGCTGACCTGGAAAGAGAATGTCCAGGTTAACATGTACAAACCCTCACCATCACCAGTTAAACAGCAGTACAGTCTTTGCCTGTCTCACCTACAAACGCTGCCATCTGAGCAGCAGTGCGACCCACAGAATTCACCAGGTCTATCTCAGCTCCTGCATCCAGCATCATAGAGGTGATGTCTGTGTTTCCTGAAGGGGACAGAACCAATGGGTTAATCTAAATGAAGGTTAGAGTTGGTCCTTTTAGCCCAGATTTAAACCTCACAATGGCACACATAGTTATACCTGACAGGCCAGCAAACATGAGAGCAGTGTAGCCATATTCATGCTGGTTGCAGTTGACATCAGCCCCATGCTGCAGCAGCAGACGACACATATCTGCCTTGCCCTTATAGGCTGCGTGCATTAATGGAGTCATGCCGTACTTAGGAAACAAAGGGCAGAGACAACATCATATGAGTTAGTTTGCATGTATGCTGATGGAAGCACTTTTCACATTAGACATACATCATTTGATCCATTGTTCACATACAAAAATGATTAATGAAGCTTCAAACTCAGACCTAACTAAATGTGCATAAGTTCCATCAGCACAATGCACTGTGTGTGTGTGTGTGTGTGTGTGTGTGTGTATATACGATATATATTTCATTTTTATCATTATTATTACTGATGTATTAACATCTAAGGAGCATTCTATCATTGGCTAGGTAGCTGATCATGGTGAAGTTAATAATAGTTACTTTACATACTGTTTGTGTTTGTTTTGACTTGTCCTTAGGGATGGGGAGGCTGGTTTTACTACCAGGTGGTTATCTGATGTCTTGTTGTAAACTGTCAAAACTCAATCGCTTTTGTATAAAAATATAAAATAGAAACTAAAAATAACATTTTCTACACTAATCATGTTTTGTGTTCCTAACCTGTGGCTGTTAGATACATGCTGTATATATGTAGTATAAATGGCTTTAAAATGATGCACTCAAGTGAAATCCAAACATCTTAATGACAGACCTGTATACCGGAGCTCACAGTGGTCACCTGTGCTAGTCTGTCCTCATAGTCTGCTCTCTAACCTCTACTGCTGCCCCAATCATGTCAGAAGCACCAAGTTCAAAGTGACCAGTCCAAAGCGTTTCGTTTGCTGTAGCCTGATCTCAGAGTTCCCACATTCTATAAGATTAGATCACTTTTTTTCACTGACACAATTTAAATGTGGTTTCTAATACAATGCATCATCTGTCACTCCTTAAAATGTTCAACATTATTTATCTTTATCACCAGCATTCCTTGTTATCTTATTTAAACCTCTTAGATATAGCAGTGACAGTTTTTCAGTAGTGTGCAAAATTGGTTCTAAGTTGAATTCAATTCTTTTATTTCACTGGATCTGAAGAATACTGAAACCTGACTGGGCAACAACAGCAACTCTTCCAATAACATAAAATTGCAGGCAAAAGAGAATTATATATGTATGTATCAGACACAGAAAAGAGATGTGAGTGAAGGTGACTGTGAGATGTGAGGCTCTCTCACCACACCTGATTCTGACGGACAGGCAGTCTGAAGGAGGCTCGGGCTGCATGTAGTGGCGTGATGCTATTATCAAACACCTTCGAGGGCTGTGTGTGCCTCTCAAGAGTCGTCTCCATATGTCACCATCACAATGGATCACATATGTTACAGTGACACAAGTGTTGACTTGTGGGTGGTGGAAGTGGTAGCTGGGGGGGGGGGGGGGGGGGGGGGGGGGGGGTTCATACACTTTGGCAGCATGAACCTCCAGTGTGTTATACACAGTGTGCAAGTTAATCATTTTTTTTCTTTTTCTCCAAGAGATGGTGCTCTCAAAAATCATATACAAAAACTAAATGAGATTTTAACCTACAGCACGACTCTTGTATCATCAGGTTAGAATGAGCTCTACTGACTTTTGGGTGGACTGTCCCTTGTGGAGATCAGTGTGAGTATATTAATACAGAAATCTTAAACCTAAATACCTCAAGAAAAAAAAATCTACTTATTGAATTTTGAAAGTTCCAGAAAATACTACTACTGCCATGCAAATCTCCTTCTATTTTCATACCTCATCCAAACAATTGACTCGTACTTCTTTGCTAGCAAGCAGCTGGGCAGCCTCCTGAGCATCACCTGCAGACCAAGAGCATCACTGTGAAAGTGCAACTAATGCAGAGGTTTGAGGTTTGGACATTAGAACAGGAAAAAGCAGCAGTAGAGGTCAGATTGCGCAAATGATGGTTTATTTGTAGTTTGAGTTGTGGCTGGAGCTGGATGAAGTATTTCATGAAAACAAACAATATAACAAGTCAGAAAACGTATATCATAAGCATGGTAGATTTTGGTTGAAAAAAATGTCATGGATCTGCAACTTAGGAATCATTTCCTGTCAAAACTGTAATGTGGTATCAATTAAAAGGAGCATGTTTTATACATGACAAAAAAAAAGCACAATTTAAACCCCCAAAAAATCAGTTAATTTATAATTCATTAATTATTGGATACTTTATTCTGTGTATGTTGAACTGTATGCTGCATGTAAACATAAAGTAGTGTGCATGTGCACTAAAAAAAACAACTCTAGGGTTACATTGAAATTGCTGTGGTTAGCTGGAGGTATTTCGCTGTGTGTAATATCAACAGTGTATATTTTCCTACAATAAGTGCCTTTTAATACGGGCCTGTCTACACATCTGAAATAAACTACAGCCTCCTTTTGTTTCTCATTAATTGCTGATGCATTGAAGACACACAAGAATGACACCCCAGCAATAAAAGCACATGGTAAATACTGATTTGAAAACAGTGCAGTGTCAATGTTTGGACAATTTGATGCGCAATAAAATGAACTTAAACCGAAATGCAAACTAATAAAGTGCTTATAGTAAGAGAGAAAATGCCTGAAGGATGATCACACATCAAATCCAGCAGATCCACTCACCAGCAGCAATGACCTGCAGGATCTTCCTCTCGGACGCTGACAGATCTCCCTTCTGAGGCGCGGCCATCCTCTCTGCTCCTCTCTGCTCTGGCTGACAGTCGCAGTCTGCAGGTGGACCGATGAACTCCTCCAGACCACCAGCGCTCCTGACAGCTGGGCCATCCCTGGACCATACCACTATACCACACATAGGGGGGGGGGCTACAACATCTCAAAGGAAGAGGGGTCATTCAATTTCCTCTAAATGCCGTTTGATTTAATGTTTGGAGCTGTAAAATCCCAAATATAGATGTGCATGTGATAGATGTGTCAGACCCCCCTGCGGTGAGGTGTCACGTCTCCCCCCTCCTGGGCAGTGCAGCAGACCAGAGGACCACAGGAAGCTCTGCGGCCTCCCCAGGTAGGACTCTCTGCGGGGGCAGAGAGCAGGCTACACTGACTCAGCAGTGACCCTCAGAATGCCTGCTTCACTTTCATTTTCGTCAGTTTCTCTTTCATTGCCACTGTCACACCTGTGGTGTGGGCATCAGTGATTACTGAGATACAAAGTGCACGTGTGTCATTTAACATTCATCACCCACTGCAGTCTGATTCCATCTAGATGCTCTGTGTTTGTAGAGCTCCTTTCTAGTCATTCCAACTACTCAAAGCACCTTTCCATCACATCCTCATTCACCCATCATTCATTCAGGAGGAATCTAAGCTGGAGGAGACTGTTCTTTCACACACATTCACACTGAAGCTGCTTCAGGAGCAGGAGTCAGTTTGTTGCACTTCCCAGGCACCTCTTTCTTCCCCACACTTGTAGCTCTGAGAGTTGACTCCACCCTCCTTGTCCATGGGAGGTGATGCTCTTTGTGGCTTATGCTGTTCATCTTGTAGGCAAGCATCTCTAGGATCACTGTTGCTGTTGTGTACATCACCTGATTGGTCTCAGTTATGGTCCTAGTAGGGATAGTCTGTAGCGTTGCATTCACATCTTCTAGCAGACTTTCAGAGGGTACTTTGTTGCTTATAGTCTTGATAATAGGCAGCGGGTTTACCAGGTATCCATCTCACTGATGATCTTCAATCTCAGGTCAGTCACCCTTGTGTTAATGGAATCCCTCTAGTAAGAGCTTGTTGGGACTTGGTAGCCAGTCTCGAAGTGTGGGTGATGATGATGTCCCCCCTCTGAACTGTTGTCGTGGCTTTCCTTGTTGTTTGTTGTACCTCATCAATCTTTAGTTGTGATAGCAATCCTTGTTTGTGGATGTTGGAACACTGAGCTAATGGTTGTTTCTTGCTTAGCTTAGATGGTGGGTTTCGGTGCATCCATAGATCTTACATCCTCTGGGCTTTAAGACATGCAGGTTAATTGGTGACTTTAAATTGTCCCTAGGTGTGAGTATGCTTGAATGGTTTAAGTCAAGCCTGATGGTGCCTCACATATATAAGAATGATCCCAGTCTCCCCCATAGCTTCTGGTATGAGGCCACCAACAACAGGGGGATGCACAGACTTCCTTCATCACCCACCGACAAGGCACTCCAACCTTGAAGAACTGTGCAGAACAATTACAGGACGTTTTCACAGACATATTTAACCTTTCCCTTAGTCAAGACTCCATAATGTGCCCAATCAATACCTGTGATCAATCAATCAATCAATCTTTATTTATATAGCGCCAATTCATAACAGTGTTATCTCAAGACTCTTTCCATAAAGAGCAGGTCTAGACCAAACTCTTTAATTAGAGAGAGACCCAACGATTCAGGAATTCAACATTAAGGATTCAAGAATCCCCACATGAGCAGCATCAGATATTATATTAGGACACAGTGGAGGAAGAACTCCTCTTTAACAGGAAGAAACCTGGAACAGACCCAGGCTCAGAGGGGGGGGGGGCTTTCTGTCAGGGTCTGTGTTGGGTGGAGGTTGGACAGAGAGAGAGAGAGAGAGACAGAGAGAGAACAAACAACAACCAGTATACTAACAGCAACTATAGTGCTGACAATATGAATAATAAGCATTATGGTAACATTGAAAAACATGACAGTAGTTAATATCTGAATAATAATAACAGGACTAATATCAGAAAAAAAGTTTTGGTGGCTGACGATCCTCAGCAGTGATTTATGAAGCCAGAGAACCACAGCAGGAGAACCAGGACCAGGATCCACAGGAACCAGAGAACCACAGCAGGAGAACCAGGACCAGGATCCACATGGAACCAGAGAACCACAGCAGGAGAACCAGGACCAGGATCCACAGGAACCTGAGAACCACAGCAGGAGAACCAGGACCAGGATCCACAGGAACCTGAGGGATGAGAAAAGCACAGAAAGGCTCCGGGGAAGATACCAAGTTAGTAACAGGCATTAAAGAGACATGAAGCATCAGGATGGAGAGGAAGAGGAGGAGAGAGGAGGCAGCCTGATAATAAGGAGTTACAATAGTCCAACCTAGAAGTGACAAATGCATGGACTAATTTTTCTGCATCATTTATAGACAAGATGGACCTGATTTTAGCAATATTATGTAGATGGAAAAAGGCAGTTCTGGAAATCTGTTTAATGTGGGAGTTAAAGGACAAATCCTGATCAAAGATAACTCCCAGATTCCTCACAGTGGAGCTGGAGGCCAGAGTAATGCCATCCAGAGCAGCTATATTGTTAGAAAATGTGTCTAGGGCCGAGCAGAATAACTTTTTTTTTTAGTTTTATCTGAGTTTAGCAGCAGAAAGTTGCTGGTCACTGCCTGTTCTCTCTCCTGCCATCAGGGAAAAGGTAGAGGAGCATTCGCTCCAGAATAGCCAAACAGTCGCCGTCTGGCTGTTTGCACCATGTACTTCAAGTCCATGTTCTTCAATTCAGAGTTTTTATGGTGGCAGCATCTGGTGGCCATTCGAGGAAAAGCAGTTTGAAGCACACTGGCTTCAACATTGAGCCGGGACACTGGTGGTTGGTCCGGTTCTGTTCATCTTAGTGTGTTCTGTGTGTGAGCTAGTAAGAGACAGCAGTGAACAGACACACACACAGTCGGCTCTTAAGCTGACCGAGACCCAGACAACAGGGATTGATATTGTGGATTAGAAAGTGCTGTAATCCGTGACCCAGTCGATAGCTCTGCAGCCTGTCTGCCAGAGCACAGTGGACTTCTCCAAGCCATGAACCAAACATGGGTGTGGGTTTACCATGTGTGTATATGCATGCGTGAATGACAGAGAGAGAGAATGAGCTTGACACACTCGGAGTAATATGACACGTGTCTTGGTCTAAGAGTAAGAGGAAGGTTTACACTGCAGGGATGAGCCAACTATATATAGAGCAGAGCACAGGGTGAGCAGGCAGAACGACAATCAGGCAGCTCACTTACAGGCAGTACAGGGGAACTCACTGCTGGTAAGCATGCACCCTTATTTCTTATATAAATGACTGTAAGAGGAAGAGGTGCTCATTAGGCAGGGAAAGATCTGTTAGTCACATTCCCATTGTTAGTGCTATAGTCACTGCTAGTACATTGGTTGTTGT
The DNA here is from genome assembly GCF_042242105.1 of Pempheris klunzingeri. Lineage (NCBI taxonomy): Eukaryota > Metazoa > Chordata > Actinopteri > Acropomatiformes > Pempheridae > Pempheris > Pempheris klunzingeri. Next base: position 18,363,046 of record NC_092027.1, read on the forward strand.
TTGTGTTGTCTCTCTCTCTTTCTCTCTCTCTGACTCCTACCCCTACAGAAGCCACCCACATTGAGCCTGGGTTTGTTTGAGGTTTCTTCCTGTTAAAGGGGAGTTTTTCCTGCCACTGTTGCTCAATATAATATAATATCTGATGCTGCTCATGTGGGGATTCTTGAATCCTTAATGTTGAATTCCTGAATCGTTGGGTCTCTCTCTAATTAAAGAGTTTGGTCTAGACCTGCTCTTTATGGAAAGCGTCTTCAGATAACGCTGTTGTGAATTGGCGCTATATAAATAAAGATTGATTGATTGATTGAAAGATTCTTTAGGCCAACTAAATAATGGTGAGTAGAGCTAATAAGCTGCTGTAGCTAAAAAAAAAAAGTATCAAAGCTCAGTGAAGAAGCTATTAAGCTGATATGTCTAATGCTCTTGCTACTTCAAGGAAAACTGAGGTTTTTGTAACTTATATTTTTGTAGTTCCATCATTTCTGTTGGTGTGGAGTAGAGGTGAACAATTCATATTTAAATTTGATTTAAACATCAATTTAAATAATTTAAATAAAAATTTTGCATCATGTAAATTTTGATTTTGCAGTTTTCAAATCACAAGACCACAATTTGAACACTAACTTGCTTGTTGTTGAAGGTGAGTCTGAAGGCTGGGACATGCTTCTTCACACTGCATGTAGACCAATTAGCATTAATTAGTGTTACTCGAAAACTTTTGTATTGCTGTTTCTTTTGTACTTTAAGGATTATGATGTTTTTCTTTCCTGTGTCCTAAGGAAGAAACCCCTTTTAGTTTTGAGTCATCTTTGTCTTTCTGCTGTTTAAACACCAACTAACCAAGTGGTGAATCTGACTCTGTGGGATAACCCTACCAGTCTTTGAAGCTAACAGTTGTCAGTGGTATTAGGGCATTGTCAGTCACATATTAAAACACTGTGACTTCCCTGCAGTGTGTCCACATCTGAAAGTTTTGATTCAATTTGAATATAGTTGAGTTGTGTCAAGCATACGGCTAATGGAATATGTTGATAAACTGGAATTAATTTGTCAAATTGAAGTTTAGAAGTTGACATTTCTGACATCAACAACAATCAAATGCATTATTTTATCCAAATAATAATGAAATGTAGAAACGAGTTTATACCAGTCCAATACCAGTCTGGAGATTAATTTAAAGAGTGCAATGTTGGGCTCCGTGCCTGGGCAAAAACCAGACACATCTGTCTGATGCAGGGCTATGCTTGACAATATTTGTGATACAAGCTGTTCCGGTGAGTTCAGAGTTATTCGCTCTGTAACCTTTTTCATTCCAGTTGGTTGCAGCCCTGAAAACACGTTATAGATATAAAATTAACTGCACAGCCTTTCACTTGAAATGTATTTTTAAATTTTGAAAAATTTTTAAATTTTAAAATATTAAATAAAAATTCTCAAATAAAAAAGAAAATTTTGTCTGCAGAGCAGCTGTCATTTTTTTATTTGAAAATCCGAAACATTCAGCTCAGTCAGGTTTAACAAGGGCTCATGTCAAACAAAGCTACTTCAGACATACGGCTCAAGTTTTCTTCCATCCTCACGTGACATGACAAACTCAAGCGATGTCCAGCGCTCCCTTTGCAGTATCTGGCAGTATATTAAGGCCATTCTCTTGTCAGCTGCTGCACAGCTCACTTGAAAACTCACTTGTTACTGCTCATATATGCAGCAGTTTTCATAGAAACTTTCATAAGCCCCACCTCCACCCCAGCCTCCACCTGTACAGAATTATACCATAGGTACATAGGCATAGTCAAGGCATACTGCATAGTAATAAGTATCAGAAAAACCTAACCATAACCTAAAATCATTTGTGTCACAATGAAACATGTTAGACTAATTGAATGTGGGTGCTTCTTCTTTCAGGATTTGTATGAATACCGGTAAGCAGCAGAAGCCAGTGCTCACAGGCCAGAGGTTTAAGACCAGGAAAAGGGGTGAGTACCAAATAAACCTTTTTAGGTTTTTGTGTAATGGCTTCATATGAGCCTTGTGTCAGCTATAAGGCAGTAGTGATGTCATCCTTTACCAAAGCTACAACATGGGCTTGTTTTTGTCAGGCAGTGTTTCACTGACTATCTGACTTTTGAGATCTCCCTTTCACACACACATACAGTTACAAGCAAGGAAACTCCTTTCAAAGACATTTTGAGCTCCACAAATGAAAGCCTGGTCACATTCATCCTATTAATTAGAAGTGGGCATAGGACTGGCTCCAAGTTAGGCATTTTGACTGTCCAAATATTCTTCTTTTTTTTTATTCTGTCCTTGCTGCACATCAAGGCTTGGCTGGCTGGCAAACTACTGTTGCTGGCAAGTAGCCACCAAGGTGGTTTTCAGACTGAAAAATGTTCTACATCAAAAAATGCAAGGAGCTGTGCTTGTAGCAGTGCATAGGTGAAACACTCAACACCGTCGACAAACCGTGTCATTCTTAAGCTGTTTAGACAAAGCCAAGCCAGTCCCCAAGGCATGATCACAGCACAAATTTTGATAACACCAAATTCACCAAAGTTGTACATGATGTGAAATAACTTATTTCACCGTGAAATTTTGTTTTAAATGCTAGTGTGACTGGGCTTTAATGCTCAAACACAGAGAGAGCATGTACAAAGAAAGAAGGAAGACTAGGAAGATCCTACTTTCAGGACACAGAGCACAACACTAAGGAATCATGCCATGCTACACAGGGACAGGAAACAGCTAAATCTGCACCCCAAAATAAATGCATCTTTGTTTTATTGGTGAAATTTAAATATTGCTGTCACAGTAGAAAGCGGAACCAGACAATGCTGAGCACATGTTGTGTTTACTCACATCTGTTTTAGAGACAATGACAAAGCAAATTAAGTTAAGTCAACTAACCTGTCAGCCTCACAAATGAATGTGGAAATTGATTCAACTGACAAAGAACCAAATGAACCTGAGCGAAAAAAAAAAGAAAATTTGTGATGTCCTCGAAAGCAAAGTGTCTGGGCACCTTTGAGCTGTAAAATGATACTACAAGCATGTACAACGTGCACTTCAATTTCTAAAAATAGCAACCATTTCAACAACCTTTCCGTTTTGGCAACCAAAAGCTGATGCCAGGTTGCCAGCTTGGCAACCACATTTCACTTGTGTTGAGCCCTTGTAATGCTCATACAATCCATGAGTTTCAGCACTGATACCACAACATTCTCCAAATTTCTGTAAAACCGATTTTCAGTAAAGAAAGCCTCTACAACTTTCAATTTTACAAATGTGTCTAACCATAGGCAGCTGTACAAGAACCTCAAAATGCAAAATAAAATATTCCTAATTGACAAAGTTGTGATAGAATCAATAGATATTAGATTGAATCAGATTGAATCAGCATTGTTGAAAAACCCTGAGTGGATTAAGTTGAGCAGCTTAGCCTGCTGCTAGCTTTCAATGTTCTGGGTTAAAGGGAAGAATCAGCAGTCAACGGTCTAAATATACTCTTAATGATCCTTCCAGTCAGTACATTACAGTAACGTACACACAGTAGCATATGATGTACAGTAAGCAGCCTACAGTGTCTCGAAGTAACAGTCCAGTAACCAAATACTGTACATCAAAGAAAAAGAATAGATTGTCTGAAAATGTGCGCTGTTATTACTATATTTAAACAACATGGCATCCTCCCTTTTCACCCGACCCTCCTGTGTGGCTGTTAAAATGATGGTCATACAACTACTGACAACCACTCACAACTACTAACTGAATCTAAAACACAATGGACTTTGGAGCAGTAAAGTAAAGTTTATGTTGTAAATAAATTGAAAAGTTAAAGATGCCTCTCATGTGATCCTGTGTCCTAGATGAAAAGGAGAAGTTTGAGCCAACCGTTTTTCGAGACACGATTGTTGCAGGCCTCAATGAAGCAGGAGGTGACCTGGATGCTGTAGCCAAGTTTCTAGATGTCACAGGGTCGCGGCTGGACTACAGACGCTATGCAGACACTCTGTTTGACATCCTCATTGCAGGCAGCATGCTTGGTGAGTGTTTTCACATTTTGATCCAATGCCATGGCAAGACTAATTATATTACAGTAGAGTATATTTATTGTCCAGACTGTTAGTTGAAGGAGAGGGTTGGATAGCATAAGGGTTGCATAATTGAAATTGCCATTATTCTCCAGGAAATTTCAGTTTGAAAGTTATCTGATGTAATGGTAATAAAAGGATAATAATGTCAGCTATCAGCCAACACTGCTGTTCCAATGGAAAAGAAAGACATTGGTGTCAGATTATTTTACTGACCATCAATATTCTAACATACAACACTGGAAAATGGTCAGTGCTACACTAGTTCAGTCCAGGGCTTTGTGTTCACATAGGGTGAGGACAAAGAGATCACTGCTAGCTTTGGCAGATTAAGACAGTAATTCCCACTAATCAAAGAGATCTCCTCACGAAGCACCAGAGAACTCAAAGTTCCAGTTTGGTTTCCACTACATTTCTCAAAACACAGTTAATGCTTGTTCCTAGCTGAAACACTACTGTATCTATCTGGCTTGTTGTGTCAGCAAGGCCTTTGTATTCTTTGCACCAGAGGCCAGAGAAACTTAACTACATGGCAAGTTCAAGTGCATTCATTTGCAACCCCCCCCCTTCATTCAGATATATAAAAAAGAAATTAACTCTTGGCTGAATAAAGGGTTCTCCTGCCAGAGACGATGAAAAATCTGGTATTACATACCATCTCTAGAGATCAGATAGAGTTTTTGGAATCATAGTTGCGTAAGTAATAATAAAAGTAATAATAAAAATAATAATAATACAATTTATTTAAGGGCGCCTTTCATGACACTCAAGGTCACCTTACAAAAATACAAATAAAAAGTGCATTACAACAGGCATAAAAACAGGTATAAAAACAAACAATACAATACAAAGACAGTGCAAAAGATCAGAGGGAGTAGGAGAGTTTGAACAGATGAGTTTTCAGTCTGGTTTTAAAGAGGGGTAAGGAGTCAATGTTGCGGAGGTCAGGGGGGAGTGAGTTCCATAACTGGGGAGCCGAGCGGCTGAATGCTCAGCCCCCCATGGTTACGAGGCGAGCAGAGGGGACAGAGAGATGGACAGAGGAAGAGGATTGGAGGGTGCGGGCACTTTCGGTCACAATTACATGCAAGATATTATGTCGCCAGTGTAGACTGTACTGATTAAAACTGGTGTATCTGATCTATAAGCCCGAGTGAGATGCGTGTTAAACCTGCCTGAAAAGCGTTGACAGAGGGACATTCTGTCAGAGCTGTCTTTCATTACAATTTTCACTTTTGTAACCTTTTGACCGATCTGTAGTATGCCTTTTTTCTGTTTATATGTTTTGTGCTGTCCTTTAATCTGTCTTTCTAGTTTGTTCTCTGTGACTGCCAGTCACCATTCAGGGTGGCTCACTCTGTTAAACTATCCATCTATTATCTATACCACTTATCCTTAGAGGGTGTCGGAGGGGCTGACATGGGAGAGGTCCCTGACTGGTTGCCAGTCAACAACAGGGCTGATAGAGACACCTACAGGCAATTTAGAGTCACCAGTTCACCTAACCTGCATGTCTTTGGACTGTGGGAGGAAGCCAAAGTACCCATAGAGAACCCACGCAAACACAGGGAGAACATGCGAACTCTTGAAACCCGGAACACGGAACCTTGTTACTGTGAGGCAACACTGCACCACCATACAGCCCTCTGTTAACCAATTACAAGTATAAGGTTAACCCTCAGCCTAAAGTAAGGGTTCACAGAGTTAATTATAATACACACCAGTTGATTATCCAAAGACTTGCCTCATGTGAAATAGCACAAGCATGACAGCTGATCAGTTACTTTTTATAAAGGGAATATGACAGAAGCTACCTTAATTTAGGAATGAGCCCAAACTCATTTTGCGATCTCGTTCTTTCGGTCATTACCCAGAGCTCATGACCATAGGTAAGGGTTGGAACGTAGATCACTGGTAAATCAAGAGCTTCGCCTTCCGGCTCAGCTCCATCTTCACCACAACGGACCAGTACAGTGCCCGTATTACTGCTGACGCTGCTGATACTTAAACTCCCCCACTTGAGGCAGCAACTCACTCCCAACCCAGAAGGGGCAATCCACTGTTTTCTGGCAGAGAACCATGGCCTCAGACTTAGAGGTGCTGACCCTCATCCCGACTGCTTCACACTCAGCTGCAAACCACCCCAGCACATGCTGAAGGTCACAGTCTGAGGAAGCCAACAGAACCAAATCATCTGCAAAAAGCAGGAATGCAATTCTGAGGTCCCCAAACTGGACACTCTCCTCACCTCGGCTGCACCTTGAGATCCTGTCCATGAAAATTATGAACAGGATCGATGATAAGGGACAACCTTGGCGGAGTCCAACACCCACTGAGAACGTGCTTGACTTTGTGCCGAGAATGCGGACACAGCTCATACTTTGGTTATACAGGGACCGAATAGCTTGTAGCAATGAACCCGGTACCCCATATTCCCGCAGTACACCCCACAGGATTTGCAGAGGGGCACGGTCATAGGCCTTCTCCAAGTCTACAAAACAATGTTTACTGGATGGGCAAACTCCCATGACCGCTCCAACAGCCCCGCAAGGGTAAAGAGCTGGTTCACTGTTCCACGACCAGGAGGGAATCCGCATTATTCCTCTTGAATCTGAGGTTCGACAATCAGGCGGAGCCTCCTTTCCAGCACCCTGGAGTAGACTTTCCCGGGGAGGCTGAGCAGTGTGATACCCCGATAATTGGAGCACACCCTTCGCCAATCCACACCACACCACCCCGGTCTGCCAATCCACAGGTACTGTCCCTGACCTCCACGCGACAATGTCGAGGTGTATCAACCACGACAGCCCAACAACACCCAGAGCCTCCCAGCATCTCAGGTCGAATCTCATCCACCCCTGGCGCCTTGCCACAGAGGAGCTTCGTAACTACCTCGGAGACCTCTGCCAGGGATATGGACGAGGCTTCCCCCGAGTCTTCTGACTCTTCCTCCTCCACAGAGGATATGTTGATTGGGTTCAGGAGTTCCTCAAAGTGCTCTTTCCACCACCCGACGATATCCCCAGTCCAGATCAGCAGAACTGTTGAACTAATGCCTGTTGTGTTCGGCTAAAAACAAAGATCAGCTGGATAGATCAGATAACTGCTGATAATAAACTGATAATTGCTTGCTCATGTGGGAATTCTTGAATCCTTAATTTTGAATTCCTGAATCGTTGGGTCTCTCTCTAATTAAAGAGTTTGGTCTAGACCTGCTCTTTATGGAAAGAGTCTTGAGATAAAACTGTTATGAATTTGCGCTATATAAATAAAGATTGATTGATTGATTGAGATTGATTGATAACTGCTGCTAACTTTCGCTTAAAAAGGTTAAGTTGAATGGTTTTTCTGTCATCCTGATTGTGGTGCTGCAACACTCTCATTATGTTCCACTCGGGAGCGGTTGAGTCAGCAGTCAGTCTGAGAAGCAGATTTGTCTGGGAAAACCAGGAAAGGTTGAACATTTTGGACTACCTTCAATTGTCAGGTGACAGACGCAGGAGCTCTAGCATGGAGCGAGCTGGCGTAGTCCAAGTAGATGACAAGGGAGCTTTGGTCACTAATATGTGTTTTTTGAGAAGAGTCCAAGATTTTGCATTATGATATGTAGTGAATATAGGGGCAGCCAGCAGTGCACTAGATTTCTTTGTTCTTTTTGTGTGTCAAAGGCCCACATAACTTAAGAGCCCAGAAAGAAACAACAGAAATATTCAACCCTCAGCATTAATTAGATAATAAACAAATAATACAACATACTCAAAGCAACCGAAATCCAAAAACATTTTTATCAGCTTGAGGACCATCACATGGCTGTCCAGCTTGCTTGTGCAGCTTTGGATAGGTCATGTTCTCAATAAGAAGTTCAAAAACTTTTAACTTTAAACCTTGTGGTCCCTTACACAGCTCCTGGAGGGACTCGTATTGATGAGGGCGACAAGACCAAAGTGACCGCATACTGCGTGTTCACCACAGAGGAAAGCCATGCTGCTCTACGCCTATATGCTCAGGTATGCCCACAATCCCCTTTGTACTGAGTGTGCCAACCGTGATTCTTTCATCACATTATCACATAAACATACTGATTACTTGGCTAATTATGTCACTGTCAATTTTGTGGTTCTAGGTTTTCAACAAGCTCATCAGGAGATACAAATATCTGGAGAAGGCCTTTGAGGAGGAGATCAAAAAGGTGACACCTTTTGATATGTGGTAATGTTTGACATAGCTGCATTCAAAATCATTATTTATTCTCTACAATACATAGTTCACATTTTAGTGTTGAACAATTGTTATACTCTGTATAGTAGTCCATATACTAGATTATCCTACAATGCGATGTGCTGTCTGTTGTTGTGTAGTTGCTGCTTTTCCTGAAGGCCTTCAGTGAGTCAGAGCAGATCAAGCTAGCCATGCTGACAGGGATTTTGCTGGCTAACTGCGCACTACCGCCTAACATCATCACCAGCCTCTTCACTGACAGTGTGGTCAAAGAAGGTGAAGATACAACTCTGCTGCATTCTAAAGGACTCTGAAGGAGAAGTTACTACTTGAGTAGATAACTGAGTAGCAGGTTGTACAGGGGTAGTGGAGGTGCATATAAAATTGAGGCCTAAAATATGGTACCAAGTGAGTCTCATTAGAGACATAACATTCTCAGCTTGTGACTTGGGCCTTTATTTATCTTCACTGCAAAGAGAACTAGGCCTTTATTTGAAAATGTTAGAATATGTTAGAAAGACTTTTCTTCTAATTTCTCCTGTTCTGTGGATACATTCTCAATACTTCCTCCATGTTTACTTTCTTAACTAAACAAGAAATTGATTGATGTGTGAAGATGTGTGTGGAATTGTGTGACTCTTCCATCACAGGCTATTTTTCTGTACCACAAGGAAACATTTATGACAAAAAAAAAAGTCTTTCCAAATTGACTTCTTTCCAAATTTGACGTCACTTTTCAGGGATCTCTGCATCATTTGCTGTGAAGATGTTCAGAGCATGGATCACAGAGAAAGATGCCAATTCAGTAACCTCATCTCTAAGGAAGGCAAACCTGGATAAGAGACTTCTGGTAAGTAAAAAGTGAGCAACAACTGGTGGTACAAAAGGCCCAGTACCCCTGCCTCATTTTCAGAAAGACCACCATTGTTCTTGTCCCACTAAAGCTCTCAGCCTAAATGACTACAGCCCAGTAGCACTCACCACCACATGTCATGAAGTGCTTTTAGTCAAAACCATCATCACCTCCCCCCTCCCTGACTCATTTGGTCCACTACGAATTTGCATAAAGGCCAAGCAGGTCAACTGACGATGCCATTAACCTAACCCTCCACACTGCCCTCTCCCACTTGGACCAGAGGAACACATATATGAGAAAGCTGTTCAGTGCCTTTAAGGACTGCATACTCAGCCCTCTCCTGTAGCCCCTGTTCACATATCATCAACCATTGGGGTTCACATCAGAAAGAGACCTGATATGGACTCACCTCACTGACACCATCACAAAGATGGTGAGACGGCTCTTCCTCCTCCACAGACTGAGGAAGTTCAGCATGGACTCCAAGATTCTCTGAAACTGCTACAGCAAATCACCCCAAAACAAGAATGAATTTTAATTCTATTTATTTATTTGTCAATACTCAATAGCTATTGTTAGGCCTTGGGTTAGCCTTGACAATGAGACTATTGTCCCTACCCAGCTCCTGAGACCCAATATATTGTAGGGGAGGAGGGGATGATTTGAGCCCGTGGGGAAGTTGAGCCACCCCTTGTTTTAAGGCAATCATAGACGTAATTGGTCAGATGTGTGTGTGTACATTACAGTTTATACATTTTACCATTGTACACTTGTCTATGACAGTATTTTTTTTTATTGTATATTTTTCTATAAGACTATTATTCATAAGGTTATTTGATAATAAGATATATTTTATTCCTATATTTTAACCTCTGGATTATGTTTTAGATTGTAATTGTATTTGCATCATTTACTGATTCATACATATTTATTTGAGTATTTTTAGAGAGTTAGAACTAAGACTTTCATTGCCATTGACTTCTTCATTGTAAATGTGCATATGAAAATAAATAAAGAATTTCTGTCTTTGGGTCTGAGTACTCATTACAGTGGGATCATATATCAATCAGCTTCATTAATAGTGTAATAGTGTCTTCTTTCTTCCAGGGATCCATTTTCTGCTCTTAAAGTTTGACTTAATGTATACCACTGTTAATGATAATAACCATGTCCTTCTGTGTATTTGAAACAAACTGATGATACAAACTGCATCTCTTCCTATGAGTCACAGCCTTTTTAATGTAAGCTCCGGCAGACATCCAGTCATGGACTATGACTTCCTGTATGTGTGATCAGTGTCATGTGTTAAAAGAAATGTCCCTTACAGATGAGGGTGCTATGTGGTTAATAAGACATAAGACATATCTTCTTCAAGCTTTTTTTCTGTTTGACCTTTTCTGACAGGATGAGCTGTGAAGTGTCATTTCTAAAGCAATGTTCTTTATTGTTAAAGAGTTGTTGTTTTCCTCCCATGTTGACTTCAGGAGCTGTTTCCTGCTAACAAACAGAATGTGGAACATTTCTCTAAGTACTTCAATGAAGCCGGGCTAAAGGAGCTGTCTGACTTCTTGCGTGTGCAGCAGAGCCTGGGAACCCGCAAAGAGCTACAGAAAGAACTGCAGGAGCGCCTCTCCCAGCAGTGCTCCATCAGAGAGGTACAGACAGCTGTATTCCACCACTGTAGGACCATACTGTCAGTGTCATCAGTGTAATCAGCCTTGTGCCCTGTGTGTGTGTGTGTGTGTGTGTGTGTGTGTGTGTGTGTGTGTGTTTAGATGGTGGTGTTTGTGAAGGAGGAGATGAAGAGGAGCCACCTACAGGAGCAGGCTGTAATTGGCTTGTTGTGGACATGCCTGATGAATGCTGTGGAGTGGAACAAGAAGGAGGAGTTGGTCACAGAGCAGGCACTCAAACACCTCAAAGTAGGTCACACACAGCTGATGACAGCGTTAGACAGCACAACAGCTTCAGCTGATACACTTTCCACTGCGTTCAGGAAAAAAAACCACAGTGCAGCTTGTTAAAGAGTTCATTTTTAGTTCTGAGTAAAAATACCTTCTGCTCTTCAGAATGAATGGGAAATAGATAACACACGTAGTTAATATTTTAAAGGTGTCATTTTTTACTACCCAATGTTAAAACATGACATGGTGCTCTTGATGAGATTGTTGATCAGTGTAATGGATGACTTTGCCACCTGCTAATGACTTGATTTCTTTGGGTTCCACCCCTTTTGTATCTGTTTTGGTGTTGGTGGTGTTCCCAACACTACTGACATTATGATATCTTTGACACTTTGTTGATGCCTTCATTTGAGCAATGTAAAAATATGTTCTAAAAAACTCTTTTAGTATTTAACAAAAAAAGCCAAAGTTCTCCAATGTAACACGCTGTCTAAACACACACAAGCAGCCACACAGGAAGTGAAAGCAGTACCTTAGCAGAGCACTTATCTTCAGTCCTCCATGTGTGTCACACAGGATGCATTCAGGCACAGTGCTGCTGTTTAGGTCAGCTGTGTTTTTGCAGTGCTTAAGGTTCAACAGGTAAATCTGAAAATGGTTGGCTAGAGGAATAGACAGATTCAGATAGAGGCACATCTGCTCCATTGGATGGATACTAAAAAAAACATGGCTAAAATGCCTCCAAGCCTCTAGTTCAGTACAGGGTGGTACTGAGTTTGGCTTTGCACTGCTATGAGAATTTCTTTCTTTTTTTTTTGCCATACAAGCAAAACAACATGACATTATTAGCGCTAGTGGAAATGTACTGTAGTTAAATGAATAATGTTCCCGCTTTTTGCTTCATTTAGCGATGCTACTACAATGTCTATTGTTGGTACTTGTTAATAGTGTGGTGTTGCTAGAGATATATTTTTATATGATATATATATATATATATATATTTTTTTTTTATCAATTAGCATTGATGTAGGCGTTAGCGTGTTTAGTAGGTTTCTTTATTGCCAGTATTAGCATTGTGTTAATGTGTTAATGTTTGTATCAATGTATTGGTGACTGTGTTCACATACAGGAGCATTAGTTTTGGCATTAGACGTAGTTGTAGTATTGGCATTCATTTTGATTTTCATATTTGATTTGCTTTTAACCTTTGTATACAAGTTGTGATTAACATGCTTTCAAAAAAAGATTTTCTTGCACTCAGTTTTGCACATGCAGGCTCAAAATACAGACACATAATCCCTCCAGACTGAACTACTGCCACCCTATTGGTGTTATTAGCAGGTTATTCAGGGTCAGGTGTTCACTACATAACGGTGTGTGTGCTCTTTCTCAGCACTATGCTCCTCTGCTGGCAGTGTTTAGCACTCAGGGTCAGTCTGAGCTGGTGCTGCTGCTGAAAATCCAGGAGTACTGCTACGACAACATCCACTTCATGAAGTCCTTTGCAAAGATAGTGGTGCTCTTTTACAAAGGTCAGGATCTCACACATTCACACTGCCTCAGGTTTATCAAGTGTGTTCTCTTACATCTGTGTATGAAGCCATATATCTTCCTGTTGTTTGCTTCCTAGTGTGATGTCTGAGTAGAAGTTTTAAGCTCCCAGTACTTTCTCTCTTAACTCAGCTGATGTCCTGAGTGAGGAGGCCATCTTGAAGTGGTACAAAGAGGCCCATGCTGCCAAAGGGAAGAGTGTGTTCTTGGAACAGATGAAGAAGTTTGTTGAGTGGCTCCAGAATGCTGAAGAAGGCAATAATGAAATTACTTTATTACTTCCTTTATTTTATTTACCAGACTCTTTGAGGAGAATTTGGTATAACTGCAGTCAAACGATCAGATTCCTGCAACATGTGTAGTTAAAAAATGGATGTAATCTGCATTTTGATAGTAAATTGATTATTACTGTCTTATTTTGAGTGAAATGAGTTGCAAGTCTCAGTGAAATCAGCAGATGAAGCTGTCATCTCATGCTTTCTTTTCTTCCTTCCCAAAGAGTCAGAGTCAGAGGGGGAGGAGAGCTAAGGAGGATGAGCAGGAGGTCTTCATCCAGTGGCGGGAATGACAGCGCAGCAGCTAGTAAACGTGTTGTGTAGAGTCCATCTGGACACAAGTGGAGGCACTCTAGCCATAACTACCACACAGCCACACAGAGAACACCGCCAGAGAACCAGTGAGCAGTGAACACCAGACCACGAGTCAGTCCCACACAGGGAGACTGCCTCAGTGACACCCAGCCACCTCAGCACAGACTCCATCTGTAACATTGTCCAGGGATAGAAACATGACCTCTGCAGTAGGTGTACACTTTGTAAAACTCAAAGCTCTCATCTTTTTATGAATAAACTGGTTTTATATGTACATGTGTACTTTGACTGGGACCTTTCATTAGTAATAACAGTTGGTGATGTTGATGACAAATGATGATGAAAACATAGTGTTGATGTTGATAAACTGTTTCACCAACAAAGTGTCTTCTGAAGATCACCTTTGCCGTATCTCTGCACCAACACTTCAGTTAATACCTTCCTCAGTGATCCTCACAGTCCCTGGCAGGTAGAGTCACTTTACATTATAACAAGAAATCAAACCCCTTCACTAAAACAGAAAATGGTACCATCAAAAACAGAAGTAGTGCAAAAGTAGAAATGGCACAAATAAGGGAAAAAAAGGAAAGTTAAACTGAATAATAGTATCATAGATGAATACGTTTTTAAACCCTTTTAAAAACCATTCCATTCAGGCTAGCCAATGTATGCTAAAGCCCCTGACTCCAGCTCTGTGCTTGTGTGCATTATTTTCCAAATTTTCCCAAAATGTTGAACTATTTCCTTTTTTTTTAAGTCATCACAGGTACTGTTGTGTCCCACTTCATTGTTTCCATGTGTGTTTTCTGTGGAGCCAAAACTCAAAATTCTTTTCTTCAAAACAAGAAATGACGTTAAAGATTGCAGGTTTGGTCAGACGACCAAATACTGTTGTAATGATTTGTGCTGAAGGCACATCTGCATCACCTTTAGCTTCTCTGTTTGAAGGTTCTTTGATATGTTTCCCCAAATGTCTTTTTGAAGTACTTGTTCATCAAGAAAGTTAGTGGTCCTGCTAACTTTTTGTTGGAAACATTTTTGGGAAGGTACTTCTGTCTATGGAAATATGAGCTGTTCAAATTTTAGGATAACATAGTCATTTAATTGTCACTGTAGCTTTGTCTCTTAAGATAGCCAGCATTACATTAGACTGTGATGCTAGTTGTAGGTTTAATCATGTTAGCAGTGCCCTATGATAGAATAATGCTTTATCGCATTATCAACTATCTTATATCAATATTTTTTTCTGATCATTTAGATTAAATTGAAATATGATACCAGTGTTTGGACACACTCTCTCATTCAATGTTTTTTCTTTCTTTAATTTTTGTAAGATACGTTGTAGAAAAATATTGAAGATATCAGGGGGTCGTGACAAGGAGCTGATCCCCCAACTGATCAATTCATTTCAATTCAATTCTATGTCTCCATCGACAAACACGTAGTACGTTGACTCACTCTGATCAGACCTCTGATCACAAACACCTCCACACTGATCTGGATGGCCTTACTGTGCTTGGAGCATCATTTACATAGAGCAAGCTTGCCTGAAGACGCTCCTATACATGGCTTGTTCCAACAGAAACCTGCCTAGTGACAAGGTCTAGACCAAGCACCAAATGTGTGAGTGTGCATATGAATGGTTGCCTGTCTCTATGAGGTCCAAGGTGTATCCTGGCTCCAGATGAACTTGCTTGCCAGTCAAGAGGCATTGGTTGATAATAACATTTTTAATACCGTAGTGCTCAGTGGTACTAGGGCACCAATGAATGTAGGGGTTCCAATTAATCCAGTCGCTCCTTTGTCCCTTGATAGTTAGCTGCTTGGTGCTAACTTTGCGATTGTCAAAGTAAGGAAGGTGGAGTACTGATCCATGTAAAAGACTTTGAAAGGCACCCATGTCGCTCTTACTGAGTCATACAAATACTTAGGACTTTGGCTTAACCGCAGACTATCATTCAAGACTCATATTCAACAATTGACTTAAAAATTTTAAATCAAACTGGGTTTCCTGCGTAGGATTAAAGGTTGTCTGTCTCCATCCAACTGTAAAACTACTGTGAAATCAACCTTTATGTCTGTTCTGGACTATGGAGATATTCTGTATTGTCAACTCTTCAGCAGTGCATTACACTTTATTACAAATGATAAACTCAGGACTCATCATGGTTCTTTGTATCAGAAGGTTGGATGGACTTCCTTACAGACTAGAAGTAACAGGCACCTCATGTTGTTCATTTACTAAACTCTGCTGTTGAAGCTTCCAGACTACCTCACATCTCTCCTCTCATTTAAATCCACCAACCTCAGATCATGATCCAGTGCCTACCTAACTGTAGAGATCCCTCACATCCACACTGACGTTGGCAGAACTGGGTTCAGGTATTTTGCACCTTTTACACCTTTTGCACCTGCCGTGAAACTGGAGTCACTCATCACCATTCGAGAATTTCAAACCTTATTACCTGATGTCTTTTTTGATTTTTGTAACTGCTTCAGATGACCTCTCTTTATCTCTTGTTATTGGTTCATTTTGTATTGTGTACATTTCTGTTTCTGTATGTTTTTGTGAATGTTGCTTGTTCTCAGGTCTCTCTTGGGAAAGAGAGCTCAATCTGAGTGAGTCTGCCTGACTAAATAAAGATTAAATAAAAAAAAAAGAAAAAAGAAAATAAAGCACTTTGAATTGCCTTATGTCTGAATGGTGCTATATAAATGAATTTGCCTCGCCTTGATATCTGCAACGTGGTGAACGGGTATTTCATGGAGTAACACAGGCTTTGTCACACAATGCAAAGGTGACCCAGTTTTTCCCTTGTTTCTCCATTACCACTCCACCATCCATCAGCAGGTGATAAGTGCAAAGCATCAAACATTAAACAGCATCTTCTCCATAGGTGAACAGCACAGGCCATGGAAGGTTCTGTTGGATAGCTGTCAGCTGAACATGGCGACCTGTTATAACACACTGAAATCTGATGGCAGGTGAATGGTTTTACAGCATTTTTTGTCACTCTTGGATGAAACCAAAGAGTTCATGGAATCCAGAGGGCAGGATGCCTTCCTGCTTCATGACACTGAGTGGATACTAAAAGAGAACACTGGGGAGATAGAAACATTTGAACTGTGAACTGCAGGGCAAAGGTTAGACGGTCTCTGACAAGATCAGTGCTGTTAACACATTAAGACAAAGTGCATTTACAGAGAAAGAGATTGTTGCACTTTACTTTCCCTCTGTGATGTTAGTGCTGAACAGCTAAAACTAATGATGTGGAGCAGTTTATCTCATGAATTAAAGTGACAGATTCTTATTAAGTAGGCTTCAGTTTAATTGTTGTAAATACCACTGGCATCAGTGATATTCAATGCAGGGTCATTCAGATTGTTTGGGAATTGATGAATTGTCACATCCATGTCCGTGCTTTTATTTTGAAAACAAAATTCCTGTACTAGTATGGCCACCTTTTTTTTTAACTTGATGCCTGTTTGGCATGTGACTCAGTGAGGGATGGAAACCAAAGTATTCTGCCCTCTGATTGGCTACAGAGAAGTCCTGTTATTTCCTCTGAAAGTCTTCATTTTGATTGGCTGCAGGATGTCTATTAAAAAGGGATGTAGTTTTGCTTTTGTCCTTATGCAGTGGGGACTAGGAGAGACGGTAAATGTCTCTTATGTTAAATATGTTCCTCAGGGTCAGTATTCTCTAACTGTTACCCTGACCAGGTAATGTTTGCTTGCTTTGGTGTTGTTCTGTGTGTGTGCGTGCTAAGAGGAGTCCTGGGCTGACCTAGAAACCATTGTGTTCTCTTCAAGCCAACAGGGTTGCCAATCATTAATCGTTAATGAAGTAACATGAGACAGGAGGAGCTTCATGGATGGCCAAACAAAAAGCCAGCTCACAGCAGTGGTACTAAACCCTGAATCCGGATGGTGGCCCACTGATCTACATTCTCTCTGGAAGGTTTTCAGAGGAAATAACAGGACTTCTCTGTAGCCAATCAGCGGGCAGAATGCTTTGGCTTCCATCCCTCACTGAGTCTATGCCAAACAGGTGTCAAGTTAAAAAAGGTGGCCATACTAGTACAGGAATTTAATGTAATTTTGCCCAAAATAAAAGCATTGACATGGATGGGGACAATTCATCAATCCCCAAACAATCTGAATGACCCTACATTGAATATCATTGATGCCAGTGGTATTTACATCAATTAAACTGAAGCCTACTTAATAAGAATCTGTCAAAAAATGTCTCCACATAAATTATCACATATAGTCACCTTAGATTAATGGTCCAGATTTTTGAATTTTCTTATATTAACCAAAAATTATCCATCACTGATAGTGAACACATGGTCCTGCCGCCAGGAGGAAAATAATCAATGTCTATTCATGACAAGAAAATATTCTTTTATTCTGAAATCTTTGTATTGCTTTAATAAGACACCCTCAGGTTACACCTAACACTGTGTCCTAACAGCAAGTGAGCAGCAGTGACAAAAATGATTGTCTTGTTTTCTATTAGACTGTCCTAACTTGCCGCCAGCGAGGCAGCGTGATGCGGCCTGGTATTTTGAGCTGAACTTTTGTTCAGCGGGCTTCTATTCCTGTCGTGTTGAAAGCGCTGTGACACTGTGTTCAAGCTGCAAGCAAGCATCCGGCAGCTGACTGGTGAAGTTGAAATGAGGAGCTATCTGTACTGTACCTCCTAATTTTCCTTAGAAAAAAAAACAAAAACCTAAATCCAGCAGGCTGGAGGCACATTACAGAGAGCTGATATCCATTACAGCAACCTGCTGCTGTTGGCTGAATTGTGTCCTTTCCAGTAAAGAAACGTCTAAATATCCATCTATTATCTATACTGCTTAAATCCGTCAGGGTCGCGGGGAGCTGGAGCCAATCCCAGCTGACTTTGGGCGAGAGGCGGGGTACACCCAGGACTGGTCGCCAGCCAATCACAGGGCCACATACAGAGACAGACAAACACTCACACCCACATCTACGGCCAATTTAGAGTTACCAATTAACCCAGCTTGCATGTCTTTTGGATTGTGGGAGGAAGCCGGAGTACCCGGAGAACCCACGCTAGCATGCAAAACTCCACACAGAAAGACTCCAGGTTCAAACTGGGATTCAAATCTGGAACCTTCTAGCTGTGAGGTGACAGTGCTAACCACCGCACCACCATGCTGTCCCTGTCTAAATATTACAATATAAAATATATGTTTTCAGTTTAACTCTTCAGAGTCACGGACCGCCCGTCTGGCGTCAAAGACACAAACACAAAGAAAGGCAAGCTAAACAGTTTTAATGGGAAACACAAAGGTAAAATGAAAAGTAGGAAAAAAAACGGCCATTTTACCCCAAGACTCTGGAGGGTTAAAAAGAACAAATGGGAAGAGATGAAGGGCTCACCATCTCTTACTGCTCACAGATTGTAGCTCCATGGTTTGTTTACATGATGACAGTAGCATCTGATGTTACAGTGTGATGCAGTGTGACCGTTGGAATCTCACTGGCTGTTAGGACACGGTGTAATAGTGACGTCTTTCTAGTTATTATGGTTATCATTATGATCACCCAAAACATCAGCTTCTCTTAAACCAAAATGCTCCTGTTTCTCTCTGTCTCTGAAGTTATACCATGGTCTGGGTGAATACTCGATTCTGACTGGCTGCAGGGTGTTACAAAGCGATAATGGACACCTACTAAACAGTTCCAGTGTCCTCGCTGTTCTAAATTAGTAGCATGGCTGGCTGGAGTAAACCTAGAAACAGGGACACAGCGAGAGCCTGTTTACAATGTGATTACCAAGCTAGCTTATTTCCAACAGTGATTGGAACGCTGGTCCTTCAGTGTCTCATCCTCTGAAGACCACAAGATGGAGACACGTAAGCTGCAGGAGTCACTCTGAACTCACTGAGACTTTAGATCACATGATCACTCTGATCACATCTTTGAACAGTTCACATTAATGATTGCCATTCATGTGGGAAAGCCTGAGATCTGGAGCTTTTGTCTGCACGGCAGTAAAAACCGTCAGCATGTATCAAATCAGGGCAACAATCCTGGAGGGTGAAATCAGCACAAGTGATCATCTCACATGTCACATTGAGCTCCCAGCTTCAGCTGCAGTGACAGGAGCGTTACACTCCACCGTTCATTGGTCTGTGAAAATCCTGATACTGATTTGGGCACAGTGGCATGGCTGGTTAGTGTCAGCATGTTCATTTGTTTGCAAAATGAGGAGTTCAGAGATCAGCTATTTCTCAGTCAAATATTTAATCCAAATATTGGAGAATCAAAATGGCTCGTAAAAGGATCTCTTCTGTTCAGAAAACCACAGTTGGTAAACCATCAGCTGCAGCCAACTTCCCTGTAGAGAGTGAGCTAGCTTAGCATTACACAATGTCATATACTCAAAATGTGCAACTATCTGATTGGTTCGTCAAAGATGGGGAAGAGCCGTGGTTTAGACTGAGCTCTCCCGGTTTGCACAGGCTGGTCCCAGCCTCTAGGCACACAGATCATCCACTCAGCAGAGACGGCGTCCTAAAGGGGAGGAAAACCCTACACTCTCTCATCTTTGTGTCTTTTCACGTGCTTTGGTTCAACTTCAGGGTGTCTCTCTAATTAACACTATTCCCTTATTCAGTTCTTAACCTTGAGTTGTTTCTCTGTGTGATCTGAATGTGAGCCTGTGTCAGCAACTTATTATCTTATTTCTACCTCAGAGCAGATTCCTGAGAGTCTACACCCTAACTGTGTGAGTTTAGGTGTGTGTGTGTGTGTGTGTGTGTGTGTGTGTGTGTGTGTGTGTGTGTCTGTGAGTATATGTGTGTGTATCTGTGTGAGTGTGTGTGTGTGTGTGTATTTATTTCAGCATAGCTTTACTGCTTATTGATTAATAATACATTTACATAATATAAAAAGGCACTTCATAAGCATTGTAACTTTTAAATCTCAACATTAGCTAGCTAGTCTTGTTGTTAAAATACAGTGACATTATATTTACTGTTTGCCAACTGTGCACAGTGTTCTTTACGTTGAATCTTGCTAGCATAACGTTAGTTTTGTGGCTAACAGCTGAGCCAAAGGGTTCTATGAGCTGAGGGGCAAGAAATATCTCCCGTTGCCATGTTGTATC
The DNA here is from genome assembly GCF_042242105.1 of Pempheris klunzingeri. Lineage (NCBI taxonomy): Eukaryota > Metazoa > Chordata > Actinopteri > Acropomatiformes > Pempheridae > Pempheris > Pempheris klunzingeri. Next base: position 18,383,397 of record NC_092027.1, read on the forward strand.
TATGATCTGTCCTATTTTCTGGGGTAGTGAACAATGTTTCCATTGCATAAGCACCTAATGGGGTGGTAATAATTGATCCAAGTATTAGTCAGCCCTCAGGCGTTACCAGGGTAACGGAGTTACAACTTGTGAAAAACCTTAGAGTTTGGTTGCAAAACACATAAATACATGATCCTTTTTGTCTTTTGAAAATGATCATGGTATAAGCAGGATGAAGCCCTTCCATTATCCCTAACTTATTGTTTGTTTAGTATTGTGGCTGGCCCCCATCTGTCCTGTAGAGGGCGCTGAAAATTCCCATGTGTGTTGCTTCTGGGAGTCACAGGAGATGGATCTATCCAGTCATTTAATGTCTGTACACTACAGAAGTAAGGATATCGGCACAGAGAGATGCCAACAAACCAGTTGTATAGCAATGACAATATTATTTCTATTTCAGTTTAAGACTGAGCTTTACATGACAAACAATCCTATTGGTGGAGTCACCATTAACAAGAATAGTGTCAATGCACCCTCAATCACTCGAACAGTGTTTATTGCTTCTGTACAGCTCATTTCAAACTGAAGTCATTAGTGTAAATGGTGTTTCAAACTTCACCGTGGAGCGGGTAGTAAATTCTGGGGGATAAATTCTACCTTCTTTTACCTCATTTACTTAAAAGTAGTCGAATGTAATTACAACAAATCTAAACACACTGGAATTAGCATAGAAAATATTGACTATATCAGAATCAGAATTCCTTTAATAATCCCCAGGGGGAAATTGCTTTTTGTTACACACAGCTCCAAAAGATGTAAGTCTTTAACTCATGATGATCCATCGGGCATGAGGGGTTAAAAAAAACTCACCTGTAAGGTTTTCCATGTGATTTCTCACCCATCTGTATATTATTAAAAGCCAGCATACCACAGAAACTGCCACTTCAGCAGTGACAAAGGACATGCATTTATTTTGAAGGCTTGATATCTAACATCCGGTATACGCCCCTTGTGTTGTGAGCTTGACGCGTGCAGCTCCGTCTCTCCCAGGTTAGACCTGCAGCTGTGCGACCATCTCCTCCGGCGGGGAAGCGGCTTCACTGCGGCGCTGCGTGTGTCTGCCCGTCATCTGTGGAGGCTCCAAACATTCTGGGACAATCTCTGTCTCCATTTCTGTGCCGAGATGAGCTGCGCTGGATTCACCTGCTCCAAACACTCCCTGTGCGCGCTCAACATCCTCTATGTTGTGAGTATCCACGGTGGAAGGAACCATATGGATCCTTATAGCGCCGGTTCCAGTCACAGACTCCGTGTTTTATCCACCCTGAGAGGGTGGAAACGAGGTGGAGGAGCCGTCCTGCAGGAAGCAGCACAGTGATGAGGTCCAACACAGCTTTAATCAGTCCTTCACTCTTCTGCTGCTGTTAGATGCGCAGTTCATTCCCCTCCTGAAACAAAGGAGAGATTCTCTGTAAGGAGGAAAGACTGGCAAAGTCCAGCTTGTGACGGCTGAGATGTTATTTCCTTGTGTAGCGGTGTGTGTGTGTGTGTGTGTGTGTGTGTGTGTGTGCGTGTGTGCGTGGAGGGGGGGTGGGGGGTGAGGAGCGGACGTCCTGTCTGCTCTCACACAGCAGCTCTTATCAGCTGCTTCCCTACGTGAGCCTGTGTGTGTATGTGTGTGTGTGTGTGTATGTGTGTGTGTGTGTGTGTGTGTGTGTGTGTGTGTGTGTGTGGGATCCAAAAAGGTGTTTTTCATAGAACACATGAGGGGCCAGAGACCTTTGAACTTTGAAGGGACACTGTAATGTTTTCTGTTGTTGGGGGGGGGGCACAATAATGTCATCCACCTCCAGCTGAGTAACTGTGTGTATTACATCCTGGCCTCTGCTGCTTCAGTGTCGACTGCTCTCTGTACAAACATGCTGATATGCTGTTAATTTGTGTCTTAAAACAAGAATATTATTATTATACTATTATTATTTTTAATTCATCCTCCATACCGCCAATGGAGATCTCTTCTAAAAGCCTATTAAAAGTCTATTTGAGAGATGTAGGATTAAGTTCTTCGCTGACAAAATGCAGTTCAGCTGAAGCTGACACGAGGCTTCAGCAGTCTGTTTGTGTCTTGGCTGTACAAAAATACTGTCTGATATTTCTGGCTCTCCATTGCAGCCAAGACAGAACAGGTGAGTGTTGGGATCAGACTGACTCACCTTTGTCCTCTGAGCGCTCTGCACATGGATGTCTGTGTTTGTGACAGTGAACGACAACAGAGGGCGTTTCAAGTCCGTCTCTCTGAGAATGCTGCTGTACTTGCAGGGATACAGGGAGTCTTTGACATTGTCGGGCTGCTCCTTTTGTTCACTAAAGGACTTGAACACTGATGCTGTCCCACTGTATGGAGCTGGAAGGGATCCTGAGGGACACCTTCTTATTTCAAAACAGATCTGTCTTCCTCACTGTAAACACACTTAACAGCTGAGTGTGTGTCGCTGCTCCAGGTGACGGTGTCTTGTTCTCATGACTCATGTAGACTGTTACTGATCAATGTCCACACACAGGTTTCAGTGACATCACAACAGAGCTCCCTTTGAACCCAGGGCAGAGCCCATTTATGAGATTAAGCTCATCCAAGCTAATCTATTGTGCTAGTGGTGTAAAGTTGGGAGGCCAGCGGCCCCTTCTGTACTTCTTACCCCACTAGTGCCAGCACCTTCGCTCAGACCCCCCCACCCCCCCAACTGTGAACGCGTCCTTCATTGTGATCTTAACTACACACCTGCAGTGTTTCCTCAGCATATGTTGCACAGCTGTAATGCTGTCGTGGTGACAAAATCTGTCCACAGACATAAAATGATGTGTGGGGGTGTCCTTTAATGCCTGAATGTGGGTTTTTAAACCTTGTTTTTATAGCCGTGACAAAAGAAAAAATTCTGTTTTTACCTGAACAGACAATAAAGTTGAATTGAATTGAATTGAATTGAATTGAAAAACACCTGGACTCATGACCGCTACTGTGGTAGTTCAGCTGCAATAGGTTTTCCAGGACCATTTGGCCATGATGACACACACACACACACACACTCACTCATAAGGCTGTCATGGCTGGTAATCATATGTGGCTGAAGACTTGAGACTTGGTCCCTGTGTCTGTCCTGTAGATGGTGAGCCTGCTGATGATCGGTATCGCAGCATGGGGGAGGTGGTTCGGTCTGATTTCCAGTTTCCAGGTGGTGGGAGGCATCGTTGGCGTGGGTGTCTTCCTCTTCTTCGTGGCTCTGGCCGGCCTCATTGGGGCCATGAAGCATCACCAGGTCCTGCTCTTCTTCGTATCCTTCACACTGCTCACAGTAATTCTTTGAATCCCCGCTATTTGTTTTACAGCTTATGCAGGGCGATGATGAATTACACATTTGACATGATTGTCAAACGTGGCATGTCAGCCACTGGCTACTGTTCTTTTTATGGTTAAATAGATAAACACACAAACTAAATGTCCAGTTGTAAATAACAGAGCTCGTGCTGGGACTTCACAGACTGGAATGGAGCAGGGATCCAGACCCAGTTCTTCATACATGGATAGCTAAGTCATCTAGATGAGTATGCCAATGATTTGACATGAGTCTGCAACTGTTGGTTCTTGAAAGCTCGTTTAGAATTCATCTGGAATTGCTGTCATAGCAACAAGTCCTGCAGAACTGCATTTTATGTACGGTTAGCCCGATAACGGCCATCACGTTGTTAACAGACATAAAACGTATGGATTTTAATTTGACGTTAAAATAGGAATGTGTCATTTGAGCAGTAACACTACTGCTTTAGATGATACTTGACGCTACTTTTAACTTCCCTTCAAAACATTTACTTGACCACTAAAGATGCCTTGTAGAGGCTGCAGCTCAGCTTCCAGCCGTACAAATGGCAGACTTCAGTCTATGAATGTGCAGTGTCAACTGTATGCAGTGGCTTGGTGACGCTGGCTGTGAGCAGGATGAAATGTGGTTACTTGTTTTGTTCCTTGATAGAGAAGCTCAGTACATGATCGTCTTGTTCATGGTGTTTATTGTGCAGTTCTCTGTTTCCAGTGCCTGTTTGGCCATCAACAGAGAGCAACAGGTAAGATGAAAATGTTTTCTCCATCGTTTCTCCATTAAAGCACCTTTTAGTAGGGAATCCATCTTAAGAAACTAACCAATCAGAACAAGGACTGGCAGTCAGTTTGGATCCATTTTGTCCTTTGACAGTGTGTGTTTATTTCTGTCCATCAATAACTGGCCGAATTGAGCTGCTCTGTACAAAGAAAGAGAAATGCACATTTCTAAACCTGCAGTAGTTTTAACGGACAAAGGCATAGAGAAGAGAAGAGAACCAGCATATTTCGTAATTCATTTTATTTTGTATCTGAAATTTTGAAGAAAAGGGACGTGCACAAATAAAACAAAACTCCACAGACATTTGACATTTGGTAAAAACCAAACTTTGATGATTTTGTAAAAGCTTTTTATTCTTTTTTGGCAGATGACTACAGAGCTTATGGTAGAACTTTGGCCTCTTTTGCACAGAGTTAAAATGTCCAACTTATGACTGCTCGTCAAGCATCACCTGCTATCCCACAAACCTTTGAGAAACAGCTTACTTGTGTCCAGTATTAAATGAATATGAGGGTGGGTCTTAACCCTTTTCTACCTGCTCAAAGAAGCCTGTTCAATTCCAAAGACTCAGAGAACGTCCTCCTTTATTTGCAGTGTGTCCTTGTAAAAGTCCCCTAAAATATATATGAATACAGTGCCAGTCACATTTTGGACACACCTTCTCATTCAATGGTTTTTCTTTATTTCTATTATCTATATATAGATATATACATCAGAACTATGAAGGAACACAAATGGAATGATGTCGTAAACTAAACCAGAATATGTTTTATGTTTCAGATTCTTCAGAGCAGACACCTTTTACTTTGATAACAGCTTTGCCCACTCTCTGCGTTCTCTCAGTCAGCTTCATGAGGTCACCTGGATGGTTTTCCATCAGTCTTGAAGGAGCTCCCAGAGGTGCTGGGCTCTTGTTGGCTGCTTTTCCTTCACTCTGTGGTCCAACTCCTCCCAAACCATCTCAGCTGGGTTTAGGTCAGGTGATTGTGGAGGCCAGGTCATGTGACGCAGCACTCCATCACTCTCCTTCTTGGTCAAACAGCCCTCACACAGCCTATTCTTCTTCTTCTTGTTCTTCCTCAGCAGTGGTTTCTTTGCAGCAGTTCCACAATGAAGGCCTGTTTCACAAAGTCTCCTCTGAACAGCTGATGTTGCGGTGTGTCTGCTACTTGAACTCTGAAGCATTTATGTGACTCTAATCTGAGGTGCTGCTGATTTGCTGAAAGCTTAAATGAACTTATCCTCTGCAGCAGAGGTAACTCTTGGTCTTCCTTTCCTGGGGGGTCCTCATGAGAGCCAGTGTCATCAGAGCATTTGATGGTTTTCACGACTGCACTTGAGGAAACATTCAAAGTTCTTGACACTTTCTGGATCGACTGACCTTCAGTCTTAAAGTAATGATGGACTGTTGTCTCTCTTTACTCTTTACTTAGCTGAGTGGTTCTTACCATAATATGGATTAGAAGAGTAGTGGAATAAGACTGTTCACTGTATAGAACTGTGCACCAACCCTACCTCTGCACAACACAACTGATGCTCTCAAACACATTAAGAAGGCAAGAAACTCCACAAATTAACTCCTGACAAGGCGCACGTGTTAACTGAGAACCATCCAGAATGCAGAGAGTGTGGAAAGCTGTCAGCAAAGCCAAAGGTGTCTACTGTGAAGAACCTGAAATATCAAACATGTTCTGGTTTGTTTAACACTTTTTTGTTTACTTCTTAAGTCCATATGTGTTCCTTCACAGTTTTGATGTCTTCAATAATAATGTACAATGTAAAAAATAATAAAAAATATTGAAAAATTATTGAATGAGAAGTTGTGTCCAAACTTTTGACTGGTACTGTATATGCCATATTTACTAAAGCAGGTGGTCCTCAGTCACTGGTACATCCGTCAATTCTAAAGCCACTGCAGTAGATGCAGATGTAAATAATGCTGACATAAACTTGAGAAGTCGTGGCAAATATTTTTATTTATTATATTACTTGTAATTCTTGCCTCAAAGGAGCAGTGATACATTAGCCACAAGTCATCATTTGAATGAACAAAAACCCGTTGGGAACAGCATCCAGCACAGCTCACTGGCAGTGATGAACATCATCTTCCTTCTCAGGACGCTGCTTTGCTTGTTTGAGGTGTCAGTAATGAAGCAGGAGTGACTTGTGGTCCCTGTTTAAAGCTCTCATACCAACACCATGTCAGGGTATTTACCATGTCAACACTGCTACAACTATTTCATTTCCTCCTGGGGATTATAAGGTGTCATGTTAACTCTAAGTTCTTCCCTGGTATGCTAATGGTGTATGACATTCAGTAATTCAATACAGCTACCATGTTGATTGTAAGATGCTTTGGCTAATTATGCTATCCAGTCCAATACCAAAAAGATTGGTTGTCAAATGACTAGTACTGTTTTATGATGCTCCTGTCTGTGTGTTGCAGGATCACTTGCTGGAGGTGGGCTGGAATAACTCTCAGAGCACTCAGATGGATGTGGAAAAGAGCCTCAATTGTTGTGGCTTCAAACAGGTGGACCCCAACCTCACCTGTGATGCTGTGAGTCTGGATCACTGTTTCTGCCCCCACTTGCATTTCTGCACATGAAGCTAGACTGATGGTTTCTAAGTTTCTAATGCAATCATTTGAAGACTAGCAGTAAAATTCAGTTTTAAATAATAAATCATGCTGTCACAAGCATGTGCTTGAGTTTTCAGTCTAAGGGTTATGTCTCTGGTTCTCCCACAGGCTTGTTTCCCCAACCACTCCTGTTTGCCCTGCGCAGAAAAGATCAAGGAACATGCTGGGGAGGCTCTGCACTTTGTAGGAGGGATCGGACTCTTTTTCAGTTTCACAGAGGTGAACATTACCATTCCTAAACAACAATGCTGAGGGTCCTCAAATGTTGTGCAGTGTTAGCATTAATAGTATTAGGTTGTTAGTATTTGTAGAAGCATTAGTAATAGCAGTAGTTGAAATTAGTGGACTGTTTGGAATGAAAGGCTGTTTGCTTTGAAGCTGTTCCAACAGGTCAGGTTGGACAAGAGCGTGCGGGGAGCAACGCTGTTGAGGATGGCATCTTGGGAAGCTGTAACCAATTGATCTAGCTGTGGGGTCAATTAAAGATGGTAGCTGAAAACTGTGGCACCGTGATCGGACGGAGGTCGGCAGCTGGTGCCAATTTCTGGAACGAGAAACGGGACAATGAATCAGTGATTGAGTTTTGAGACCCGGGATGTGGAAGGCTCAGATAATGAAATGGAGCCCCCCCACAAACTGCATTATGTCTAGACGATGAGATCGTACTGATAAGGGATGTCTATGACTGCGCTGTAGGTAGAGTGAATGGCGATTATCTTTTTTGACCATTCATGCCCCCAAAGAATGGCTACTATGACGACTTGGTATACGAACATAATCCTTGCTTGGTTGGATTATGAGGACAAGTATGTCTGGCATGGGCTCTGCCACGGAAGGTACAGTTGGAGAAACGACAGCTTGAAGAGTGCATCCTTGGTCTGGTTGTGGACTGGTTTAGGGGGAAGGGATGGTGGAGGGTCAGCGGGGGGGCAGGCTGTGGAAAAGGGCAGGGATTCGTTTACTTGGAGCTAGGGCACTAGGAATGGAGGCTGAGAGGAAACATGTAGCTCAGAGAAGATATGTAGAAGACATGTACTGGTGATGACTGACTTACATGGGTCATCTAGCGAAACGTGGTCATGGAGAGAAGGAACTGAGGCGGCTATGGACAGGAGGTGTGACAAGAAGGATCGACCTTGGGGGATGATGCAGATGGCGTAGTTGAGGTGGCCTAGCAGTGAGAGAAGTTGGCACTTTGTGTATCTGTGGGCCACAAGGAAATCTGAAATGAGTAGAGAAATGCGGTTGATTTTCTCTGTAGGCAGGGATGTGTTGGGCACTGGATGGAGCAAGTTTAGTTATTGGCAATGATTAAAATAATCATCAGTGAAAAGGCATGAATCCGAGCACTGACTATCTTAACCAGCCACAATAATCACAAACAACTACTCTTTAAATGCATAACAGAGTTTATTCAACACAGCACAATGATCTGTAATCAATAATACTAGTTCAATAAACATCTGCTATTCAACAATCTAAAAGCAGTTATTAGTACAAATACTCAAAACAAGATATATATACAAGCATCCAGTGTGTGTGTGTGTGTGTGTGTGTGTGTGAGAAGGAAAGGGGGGGCGAGGAGGAGGCCGAGTTGACTAAAGGGAACGAGAGTACAGTGGAGACTGAAATCCCTTCCCTGAACACTAGGGGCAGGGCACTACTGAGTGTGTAATAGCGACTGTAATTACCGGTCTTAACACTAGGGGCAGGGTGCTGCCGGGTGTTGTAACGGCGGTAATTACGAGCTTAAACACTAGGGCTGACTGCTAAAAGTGTAATGGCGACTGTAATTACGAGTCTGAACTCTAGAGCTAGACTGTAATGGCGCCAACCGTGCCTGTAAGGAACGGTGGGAATGAGTGTATGTATGTGAATGTGATGTGGGTTAGTAGGAAGAAAGAGGAAAGGAAAGCATTCAACAAAAACACTGAAAAAGATGGTTTTTAACCGTCACAGGAGCGCACAATAACCGTATGTCTATCAATCAGCGCCTCGATCGGTGAACTCCGTTTACCGATAGCGGCGCTGGTCCTTTAACTGATAGACTCACGTTTACTGACTCTCCACGTGTTGGTTACAAACACAACAAAGTCCCTGCGTGGGCTTACGCACAAAACAACGCAGCCCTGGCGGGTTGGGTCCGACTCGGATGGCGGCGAGATAAGGGTCCGTTGGGTCGCTGTGTTAGTGGGGAACGGTGCACTGGTCCGCGAGTGGCAGCGTGGAGCAGCGGGAGTCGACTTAGAGGGAAAAGAACGTGGGTGATCTTTCCCTGGAGAAGACAGTGTGTTGTCTCTCCCTTCTGCAGGTAAAAATTGAGGGAATGCCGTGGGTTGCTTGGCGTTTCTCCTCAGGATCCTAACGGGTCCGGTGAAGGACACAAAAACAAAACGGGGCGAAAACAGCTGGTTGCTCATTGCTCGAGTGTGGGGAAGGCTGTTACCTAGGTTTAAAGGGGAAAAGACGTCCGATCAGAAAACACCTCCTGTAGTAACTTTACGTTACAGTGGAAAGGCGGTGTGTCTTCGGTGTTCACCGGTTATAAACTGACGTCATGGCCGTACCGGGAGTTCCTCCTGGATTCGGGGAGTTTTCCCCCAATGAGAACCCCTGGTGTTGGATCCTGGCCACGCCCTGGGTTTATTGGAGGCAACGCCGACAAGTTTTGGCGCCCGTTTATTTTATTGCCCTTTGTTTAAAGTCTGTTCCTTTGTTAGGCTTTTTCAGGTGCACGTAGGCCGCTCTTTGTCTGTCCATGTGGCGAGGCCCAACAGATGCTTGGAGGGATCAAGAATGATGCCAAGGAATTCCAGGGATGTATCGGGACCCTCAGTTTTCTCTGAGGTGGGGGGAACTCCCAGTTCAAGGACATGGATGACAGGAGATATGTAGAGGACATGTACTTAGAGTGAAAGGGGTGATGGTTGAGGGATGAAGGGGTGAGGGTTGGGGGATGAGGGAAGGAATTGTAGTGGTGGTCTGTTGGATGGAATATGTAGATGGGAAGTGTTGGCTGGCGACATGAAGACAGGAAGCAACCGGGAGATCTATGCGACAATATAGCTCGGAATCTAGAGTTCTCCCGTATGTGCCTTGGTTTAACTGCTGCAAGCGTCTGGCAGCTTGGGATGCGAAGAGGACGTGGTATGTGCAGAAGCCATTGCCACCGAACCGCAAGGCCAGATCAAGTGTTGACTGCTTTGGAGCGAGTGGGGAGGGGTTGTTTGAGCATAATGGGACCGCGTGAAGTTTGCATGTCCCTTGGTATCTGAGGATTGGATGAGGATGGGTGGATCGGTTGAGAAAGATCCACATAGTTACCACTGAGAATCTGTCGGGAGGATGCAACTGGGCGTACTGAGGGTGCGGCGGTGGCTAAGGTGAAACTGCTAGGTGGAGGAAGACAAGTGAGGCAGCTCTGAAACAGGGAGTGCTTGTGCAGGGTTTGATATGACCTGGCCCTCAGAGAGGGCTGATGTGGAAGGCGGGGCTTCTTTGGCCGGGATGGGATGTGGCATGACGTCATCGGCAGTGGGAGTCCCAGTCCCAGTGTCCCAGTTTCTGTTATGGGATGTAATCGTCAATGGTGACAAATGCAGCACTACACCTCTGTTGTATTGAGGCAGGGCATTAACTTAAATGGTGATGGAATCCTTAAATTTGGCAGCAGCACCATCAGATCACAAATCAAATGTTAACAGGTAATGGTCCAATAAAGTTTTGTGGAAAGACTGTTTCACTGAATTTCAGTGCCATATGCCAGAACAAGGTCATGGGTGTGGTTAAAACAGTGAGTGGGTTCTTTTACACTCTGAGAGAAACCAATTGAGTCCAGTAGTGAGATGAAAGCAGTGGTCAGACCATCATTATTATTGTCCACATGAATATTAAAGTCACCTACTCTCAATACTCTGTAGTCTGGATCTAATGTTAATTAATGTTCTGTGTTCTTCTGCACATCTAAAAGTAGTAGTAGTAGTAGTACTGTGCAGTATGTGCATGAGCAGACTCCTCCTGCTGATTGGCTGTTTTCATTCAGGTACAGTGAATTATTGCAAACGACATTAGGAGCACTAGGAGGAGCCAAAGGAAACGTATTTTTTCACAGTTTACCGTCTCAAGTTCAACTTTGGAAAAGGCTCAGTGATTTAAACAGCTGCTCGCCGTATTTTACCAAACCAACAGGAGGAAATAGTGACTATTTTCAGCCGCAGATTTATCAACATTAGGTGCTCTAGTGAGTCTTTGGTGCAACAGGACGGATGCTCTTTATCGACTACAGCTCTGCGTTCAACACGGTCATCCCCCACAAGCTCACCCACAAACTGTTTTCACTCGGACTACACCCCCTCCTCTGTGACTGGCTCCTGGACTTTCTGACCGGCAGGCCTCAGTCTGTCAGGATAGGAAACAGGACTTCAGCCAGCATCATCACGAACATCGGCACACCTCAGGGATGTGTCCTCAGCCCCATCCTCTACACCCTGTTCACCCACGATTGTGTAGCCTCCCACAAGGACAACACCATCCTGAAGTTTGCGGACGACACCGCTGTGATAGGATGCATCACCGGTGGGGACGAAGCAGCCTACAGGAGGGAGGTGGACACTCTGGTGACATGGTGTGAGGACAACAACCTCACCCTCAACACGGACAAAACTAAGGAGATGATAGTGGACATGAGGAAGGAGAGGAGCCCTCATCAGCCACTGCTCGTCCGAGGTCAGGAAGTGGAGAGGGTGAGCACCTTCAAATACCTGGGGGTCCACATCAACGAGGACCTCACCTGGACACTGAACACCACACAGCTGGTGAAGAAGGCCCAGCAGCGGCTGGACTTCCTGAGGAGGCTAAGGATGTTTGGCATGTCGTCAAAAATCCTCACCAACTTCTACAGCTGCGTTGTTGAGTCTAACTTGACCGGCTGCATCACCGTGTGGTACAGCAGCACCACCATCATGGACCGCAAATGCCTGCAGAGAGTGGTGAGATCACCAGGACTCCCCTGCCCTCTCTGCAGAGCATCTACAGACGCAGAGTCCACCGGAGGGCTGCCTCCATCATCAAGGACCCCACCCACCCCCAACACAAACTGTACACTCTCCTCCCCTCAGGCCGGAGGTACAGGAGTCTGAAGTGCAGGACGTCCAGACTCAGAAACCCCTTCTTTCCCTCCGCCATCAGGCTCCTTAACAGCCGATAGGAGTCAACAACACCCAACTACCTCTAATTTGCACATTCACTTTGCTTTATGTTAATAAAATTGCACATTTTGTAAATATATTTATATAGCAATAGTAGTTTATATTTTATATTTATCCTCTCCTTTTTTTACTCTTTTAAACTCTTTGGCATTCAGTGTGGATGGCAAAGTAAGATTTTCATTGTACAGGGAAACCCGTTTCTGCACTGTACACATGATAATAATCGCTTTGAATCTTTGAATCTATCTTGAATCTTGTTTGTGGAATTGAGTGAAAATAAATGACAGTGCGTGTCTGATTGATACTGTGTCCTTGTTTCAGATTCTGGGGGTGTGGCTCACGTATCGCTACAGGAACCAGAAAGACCCCCGAGCGAACCCCAGTGCATTCCTGTGAGACATCACCAGCTTCAGCTCCTCTGCTGACACCTCACCACATCTATGGACCTTCTTTGGGCTTTAACTGTAAATACAAGACAGACCTGTGTGTTTACACTGATTGCTGCAGTGATACTGTTATAATGTGATGTGTTTGGCTTTCAAGAGTGAAGTGTGTCCTGAAAACAAGCTGTTGTGTGTAATGGAACACACACACCTTGCCTCCAGTGTGCCGTCTGATACTGAACATATACAGGTAGTACGCTGAGCACCTGTGGCTGTAAAAAAGGACTATTGTCCACAGCAGTCCATTTTATATTTCAAAAGTATTTATGCAGCCTGCCTGAAGTTGCCCCTGACCCACTGGTTTTTCCCCTCTTTTAGTTATTTGTTTGTTTTAAACACATACACTCCCACTGGATGCAATTTAGTCAACCACTGTTCTGCATACTGATGGCAAAATTCTTTTGACTTGTGGGAAGGTGTGAATATTGTGAGAGGAATGTATGCTTCTGTGAGAGTGTGTGTGTGTGTGTGTGTGTGTGTCACTGGTGTACTAGTTTATCTTGATCTGGGCTGGGTGCTGTGTATTTGCATGGCTCTAATACAAATATAAGCTATTGTATGAGGACTGTAATGATGACTGTATCCCCCTTCTCTTAGCCTTTGTACTGTATACCACAATAAAACACTGATGGAAGAAAAGACATCCGTTTTTAAATGTTTTCTGTCTTTTGTTTAAACTTCAACTTTGGAAAAAAGTCTATTATTCAGCCCTATATATATTACATACATATTTTAGCATATAATATTAAAATAATCCAATTATTTCAGCTTCTTTCCATCATAAATCCATCTATTTCATAAAATGCCAGCAGGGAAACACATCTTTACATAGACCTGCTTCCGTCGCAACAGGCAGACTGTGTTCTGAGCCGACAGGGCGAGGGTGTGTGAGAACATTTATTTGAACAGTCCAATTCTCCTACATGTCAGTTGCTTACGGTGATAAAGGATTTCCATAAAAGTTGTGCGTGAAGGTGCTATAGGACTTCCACTCCTACTATTTTTAGTATTAGTCACATTGCTTTTATCATCATCATAGTTATTATTGTTATTATTCTTGTTGCTGGGCATCTGTCTCTCCCTTCCCCACTCTCTTTCTTAGCTGGTTGAGGCAGGCCACCCACCTACAGCCAGGATCTGTCCGAGGTGTCCCCCCATTATAGGGGAGCTTTTCCTTGCTGTGCTATGTGTGTAGATAGCGGTATAGACAATGGATGGATGGATGGATGATTGACTGATTTTTAAAAGAACTACAGCTGTTGCAAGGCTGCTGTGTGTGTGTGTGTGTGTGTGTGTGTGTGAGACAGGACCACAAATTCCTTCATTCCTGTACATACCTGTACATTTCTGAACCAAAGTGTAAATATCCCATAGTGAAAATATTTATTTCATCACAGCCATATATTTATATTTATATTTATTTTGCTATTGCTATTTTTTCTTTTACTATTGCTTCTTTTCACTTTCCCTGTACTATTGTTGCTGCTGTAACATGAGAATTTGCCCCTATGGGGGATCAAATAAAGAAATGTCTAAAGTCTAAAGTCAAATGAACAGTTAAGTCTCTCACTCCCTCTCTCTCTCTCCCTTTTTCTCTTCCTTTCTCTCCCCCTCTCAATTTTCAATTGAACTCAATTCAATTAGCTTTATTGGCATGAACGAAAAGCTCTCTCTCCCTCACCCATTCTCGGCCTGTACCCCCTCAAAGTTGTGATTATACCTCAAACCCTGACAGAAAGCATACTTTGGTGTTTCATATTTACCTTTTAAGATTTCATTAAGCTTATCTGCTTTTACAAAACGGCAAAGAGAGAAGATCTTGATCACAAAGAAAGTAAAGGTGAAACAAACTTAAATCATACTCCAAACCTCTTTAAGCTAAGAAGAAATCAGGCAGGAAATACTGGATTTTTATTTGATATCAGGAAAGAGGGTGTTGGTTGAAGTCCCAACCAACCAACTTGTGCCACAGTCGTTCTGCTCTGTGGGGCTCATTACGCAACACAATAGTTTCAGTTGAGCTTCAGTAACGTGGCAACAGAAACAAGCTGTCAGAGCTGGCCGTGTGGACCCGCCCAGCCAGGATGGTAAAGACACACGGTACAACACAGCCAGACTAGATTCCCAACCAGATCATTGAAATGGAGCGAATGTTCACTACTTACAACAGATTCTAAAGATTGTCGGTCCATATAGACCTGATGGTTATCATCTAAAACTGATAATGGGGACTGAGAATTGTCATGAGTCAAAGAAACTTGATAGCTTATTCCTGCCAAGCATTTGCTAAACTGATCATATAACAGATGAACAAGAAACGTATTGTTATTTCTATTTGGCCTTCCTCCCACACTGCAGAGCATTTGAGCAAGCTGTCGTGTCCTCAGTAAACTCAATCAAATCTGGCAAACCTCCGTCTGCAGTAAGTGGTCCTGTAGTAAGACCTGTGCACACCTTTCCTGTGTAACACTAACAGAAAATGTGGAAAAGCTGCACTTGATTAAATACCAATTTCATAAAATCCATTTTTAACAAAAACAATGACATTATACATTATGGTAGTCTTTGGTTTTATTTTCCAGCTCCCTGGCATTTGAAAACACTCAAAGAAGTTTCATAACATCAATAATATAAACCTACAATGTGTTTCAGCACCATGGCATTTTTCACTCAAAGCACTTTTACAAAATAAGAAATATACCACAACTTTTCTGTTAACATAAGAATGTATAAAAGCCAGAACTGAGCTGGGAACCTTCAGATTACCAGATGACTGCTCTACCTCCTGATCCAGAGCCACTGCTGTACCACCTCAGCAAAAGCTTAACCCCGCAAACACAGCTAACACAGCTAACAGAGCTAACCCAGCTAACAGAGCTAACACAGCTAACAAAGCTAACACAGCTAACAGAGTTAACACAGCTAACAAAGCTAACAGCGCTAACCCTGCTAACACAGCTATCAAAGCTAACAGAGCTAACCCTGCTAACACAGCTAGCAGAGCTAACGGAGCGAACACAGCCAACACAGCTAGCAAAGCTAACCCTGCTAACAGAGCTAACAAAAGCTAACAGAGCTAACACAGCTAACAGAGATACCAAAGCTAACAGCAGTAACAGCAGCTCAACATTGGAGCCAGTTACTCCCCAGGTGACCTGGGGGGGCTGGAAAGCTAAACAAAGTCACTGATGCTGGTGAGATTTACTCCCTTTAAAAATGAATGTGTTAATTTTGTGTGCATACTTGTCATTAAAATGTTAATTGTGATAATTATTATTAAATTAACATAATTTAAGAAGCTGAATTTTTCATGTTTTGTGAGCAGCAATCATCTCAAACTCCACTGCTGTTAAACCAAAAACCCCACGCTTCATTTTCCAAATGTCATTTGCCTCAGACTGTATTTCTGCCATATGTGATAAAAACAGATTACAACCACTGCAGCTGCTGCTGCACCTCCATCGTCAGGCCACCACATCACCGCGCGTCCAAATGAGCAAGAACGGAAACGTTGCAAATAATGCAGCAGTTGTAGCTCGAACAAACATCACTATATCTCTGTTTTACTATGGGTTTTACACATAAAACTTGTTGTCACAGCTGTGCCCACAGTTGTCCTATGCATGCATCCGTTTGTGTGTTGTGTGTGTGTGTGAGTGTGTGTGTGTGTGTGTGTGTGTGTGTGGGCGTGCTGTGGACGACTTGTGTTTTTAGTGCATGTGATAAATCATGATTCTAAGCCGATATCTGGTTGAAAGGCCTTGATGGTTTTGAACTTCACCTGGCACTTGGACACACAGGCCTGGGTTTGTCAGTATTCCTGTCAGTGCTCATAAGAAATCTGCCTTTCAAGTTTACAGGAGAGAATCTATGGTCATAGTTGAACAATAGTATTTAAATATACTTTCTCTGTGTTCATTTACATTAATTCCATTATCTTATATCTAAATATCCATATTTCAAGCAAATGATCCGATTAATTATTGCATTTGTATCAATACCTTGCCTCTGTCTCTGTCCCTCATTGTGTGTCTACTTGTCAAACACGGCACACATGGAGCCAGACAGTTGGCACAGTCAGAGAAAAAGAGAAATGTCTTCATAATACAGCTGAACCCAACCCAACAAAGTCCTACATGAGTCTACATGAGTCCTACATGCTATCGGGTCAGATAGCAGAACTCTAGAAGACTTACACATTATTTACCACCCAGTTAGTCAGATTGCAGCTTTCCCTGAAGTTATCACCTGAAGGTTGATGTTATTTATGATTTAGAAAGTGATCAATAAAGTGGTTAATATAGGCTGAGTGCAGCACGAGGATGCCGTCTTAACTGCCATCATTTTGATAACCTTGACAAACCAGCTGTGGAATGCAGTCTGGCAGCCATGTTGTTGTGGTGACTGTTCACAGTCCTCCAACCCAACTTCGGCGTGTGACGTCATCCACTCCACCATAGCCCGGGTACAGACTCTACACCAGAGTGCACTCACTGCTATCTCTGTCTTCAACCATGTCACCATGGCAAAGGCACTGCCCAACTTCACCCAGTACGTGAACTGTTCCACCAGAGAGGAGAGGACCCTGGACTCTGGACTCACCTGATTTACTTTTGTGTTTGAAGTTTATTCTTATTCTTTTGGAGCTGTGTGTTACAAAAAGCAATTTCCCCCTGGGGATTATTAAAGGAATTCTGATTCTGATTCTGATTCTGACTACTTCCTCCTTAAAAGTCTATCATGATGTCTTACCCTTCGGACACTCCACAATGTTCCCTGGTATTGACACCACAATTGTTTTGTTGTTCATTTCCAGCAGCTCTCAAAAATGTTAGCTGATAGGTTAGGCGGACGGACCAGCTAAGCGACTGCACTCTCTGATGCCTCCTTTAAAATAGCATGCTCTATTGTGAGGTTAACTTATGTAAGTATATAGTAATAGTAGATGTGTATTGATTTAGATGTGTGTTGTTCGAGTTTCTTTTTGAGCTTTAGACTTGCCTGCAATCTGTTGGCACACTGAAGGCAGACTATCCACCCTGTATATATGAACAGTTTCATATTTATTCAAAAGACATTATGAATATACAGCAACAATAGCAAAGGTGGGACTCCGTCCACAAGACATTTTAAGTGAAGATGAAGAGAAGAAACATTCCAGTGCTTCGTTTTCGATGTGTAAACTGTAGTGACAGCATGTTATTGGTATCCATGGAGACAGCGAACTCTGGATGAGTGTCACAAGTGGAGTGAGCCTCGCATCTTTGTGCTCACAGCTCAGACTTCAGGAGCTTCTTAGCCTTTTTCAAGTTGGTCATCACTGAGGGAGAGGCAGGAAACATTACCATTTTATCAGTCTGTCTGTCATGGACACACACTGACTGCTGTAGAGGACACATTTGTGGAAAGCGGCAGCACTTACAGAGTTTGATGTCACTTGGTTCGTAGGCATACATGCGGTTGGCGTACTGACCAGTGACGTCGGCCCTCACCGTCATTGTGGGGTCTGTGGAGACATTATTGGTGCTGAGTGACCAAAGTACTATACATGATAGATAGATAGATAGATAGATTAAACTACCCAAAGGTTTTGTTAAAATAACCTCTACTTACACATTAATGCAGGACTTTTACTTGTAATAGAGTATTTGTAGACTGCAGTGTCACTACATTAATTGAAGGATCTGAGTGCTTCTTACTAAACTGGATAGTATAATTAGCCAAAGCATCTTACAATCAACACGATAGCCGTATTGAATTACTGAATGTCATACACCATTAGCATACCACAGAAGAACTTAGAGTTAACATGACACCTTATAATCCCCAGGAGGAAGTGAAATAGTTGTAGTAGTGTTGACATGGTAAATACCCTGGTGCTGGTATGAAAGGAAATGCAGCACACTGAGCATTTGCAGCTAAGATTTTTCACCGAGTGCTAAATCCCAAAGATGTAGACGGCCTGTGTGTTACCATCACCGGAGACACAGTGTTACATTAAAGGTACGTAACCTAATCCATGAGAGGAATGTTGACTGGGTTACAGGGAAAGTTAAAAACGTCCTTACCGACAAAAAGGATTCTAGGAACATACTGTCCATCAGGAGAGAGATGTTTATCTGTGGTTTCATACTGTAGGGGAGAAAAAATCAATGTGTGAGCCAGAACCTGTTAGAGCACTGGTGGTTTCAAAGGCCCTAAAAAGCTTTTCTCTAAATGAGCTAACTACTGTGAGCGACGGCATTCTGCACGAACAAAACAGTTTGCTCGTGTCCGAGCCCTAAGTGGCCAGGGCTCAGCTCACAGTGCTTGTTGTTAGCTGTTAAACTGTTGAATAATTACTTGTTTAGTCATTAGTCCTAATTATAGAAACCACGTCTGCAGAGGCTTTAATGCTGAACAGTAAAATGACTGAGGTATCAGAGCTGTGTGTTGGTACGCAACAAGGGTTTCATAGTTTTGAGAACTTACCACCAGATTAAGGACGATGAAGTCCTCGTCGAGGGTTTTCTGAAGCTCAGTGTTGTCAGATATAACCTTCTTCAGTGCTGCAAGAGAAACAGGTTTTTACTTCTACAACTCCATTCTGTGTGTTTTAGCTCAGGAGCCTGGTGCAGACCAGCACCAGGATGTGTGGAGTGACATCACACATGAGCAAACAAATGACTGCTTGCTCTTCAAGCAGGTTTGAGTCTGAATTCAACACAACACACAACACTTTTCCTTGTTCCAGTAACTTAGTAGGTCTGATACACAGCAAAACTGTTTTCAGTGTAAGTTCAAATCAACAAGGGGCAGTGTTCATTTAACAGTTTAACAGTTTAAAAGAGCGGACACATATGCACACTGTTCTAGTGTTACAATTAACTGTCAGAGTTGAATTGCAGCTGGACTCACCCTGGCTGTGTGGGCAGTCCTCCAGGTGAAAGATGACCATCAGAGGCTTGTTTCTAAGACATAAATCAGTTTCAATGAAACGTCAGAGATAAATCAACATTTTGATGTCAGTGTTAGAGCGATTTCCTACCTTGACCTGGACCAGTAGAGAGCCTGCTCGTAAGTCTGAGCCCAGAGCAGCTGATCACCCCAACCTGGACAGACATGGACACCATTAAAGATCAACAAGATCAACTTCAGTCTCAGTCACTCAGCCTTAGAGGTGCAGAAGATGCTCACAGACCTCTGGAAAGAGTCTCAGGAATCCTTTTGCCAGACTTGGGGATGTATTTCCCGAAGGTGGAGGACATGGCCACCAGGACCAATAGTGCGGACAACACTGCTTTGATCATCTTTATAGGCTTACTTGAACTGGAAGGACAGAAGAAAACTTTTTTTCAAATGTTCAAACTATGTAATCTAACAAGTGTTGACACACGGCCTCCACAATCATTGGATTTGCATTTTCCCTAACAGACAGGAAACAAATGAAGAGAGGGGTGGGTATGGTATACTGGTTCCTGGTTGGAACAGCTGCTGATGTGTGGTAGCCAGACACCCAGACCCCCAGACACCCAGATGCTTTGGGTGTTTACAGCAGTGACCATTAAACAGTAGTGTGATATTTCAAAAACATAGAAGCCTACCTTTTCTTTAGTGTCTCATGTCCTCTCAGTACATGTCTATACTACTGCATTCACTTCAAATGAACTCACTGAGTGGTTTAGCTCCTTTCCAAGCCCTGACATTTGAAATGACCCTTTAAAATGAACGTCCCTGCAGTAAGAAGCAGAATGTGCAGAGTGCAGTGGCCTGTGAGCCCGGTCTCTTACCTGTTCCGGACTGATCAGCTCCTGGATCTGCTGTCCCTCCTCTCTCACCTGTTCCGTATTTAAACACCTAGGAACGTTGGGTCCCGCCCTCCCCTCCCTCCCTCCCCCCGCAC
Organism: Pempheris klunzingeri; assembly: GCF_042242105.1. Taxonomy (NCBI): domain Eukaryota; kingdom Metazoa; phylum Chordata; class Actinopteri; order Acropomatiformes; family Pempheridae; genus Pempheris; species Pempheris klunzingeri. Next base: position 18,403,700 of record NC_092027.1, read on the forward strand.
CTTCTCTGTCGGCGACTCAAATGTCCTCAACATTTTCATCTCCGAACCAAATTCCCTTGAACATTTGTATAATTATTGTATTGCCAAATCCTTGGTGGTGTGACATCACTGATTGGATGAAGCCTTAAAGTGACACGTCATAATTACCGAGCTCCGCCTGTTCGGATTATTAGAATAATAATAATAATAATTATTATTATTGTTCTGTTTAGTTTATGTTCTTCCTCTTTCATTTTTTCTGAAATCTTGCTTTAGCTTGTTACCTATATGCCGAATGTATTAGAGGACAGTAGTGTGTTATAACCTTTATTACATGTAGTCTACCATCCACGCGAGTTTATCCAGCAGCGCACTTTCTGTGGGCTTTCACATTCTCACGTGTCTGCGTGTCCCAGACTGGTTTACAGCTCCAGTATATTCACAGTTGCATGTAGTGTGGACGCTGTGGTGGATGATCAGTCTTATTCACGGTGTGTGTGATGTCGGTAGATGGGGTGTTTGGCTTGGATCCAAGAACAAGTCAGCACTCAAGAGAGCCACGAGAGTCAGAGGCTGGATGATGATTGGTCTGCATGTGATTGGCTCCAGCCACAAAGGTGCATATTGATTCAGTCATGAAGACGGGCAATTAACAATGTTTGACATCCACGTTTCCTAACCGTGACCACACAATAACAGGAGGTAGGCCTGAATAACTGCATATGATTCATGATTACAATTAGCTGATCCCTGTTTGGAAGCCCATAAGTTGCCAATGTCTGAACGTTGGACACGAAGAAAGTCAAATTTGAAGATGTGTGTATTGTGCCTGAGCTTTATCTTGAAACATCTCATCAGTGTCCTGTGTCCTGCAGCAGCGAGCTCAGTGTGGCTGCCATCAATGGCAGCTTTGTTCAGTCTGAGGCCTCCTGACAACCAATCCTCCTCTCAGTGACTGAATCGGGCCTTTGACTGTTGCAGCCCCCTGCATCCTGGAACAACAGCTTTTCTAACCATCCACACCAGAGCCACGGTCAGCTGCACACACACTCAGACTGTAGGTCAAAGCTGCTGTTTAAAGGTGCTCTCAGTCAGGGCGTCTACCTCTTCTCTTTTTCCTTTCAGTGAGTTATTGTGACAAACTTACAGTAATTTACAATGAAAAGAAAAGGATATTAAAGAGAAAGATGCCAGAGTTTAAGTCATGAAACTCAAGGCCATTGAAAAATAGTATAAATAATATTAAAAGCAGATTATGTATGTTTTGACGTGATGTTTGCAGCTTGGGCATTTGGTTGCATAAAGCCTCCATGAGCCATATTTGTGTTTATTGTTCAAATATCCAAGTTTCCAATGGTCAAATGCATGGTGCAGCACTGGAGAAGGAAACAAAGCATTTCACTGCACAGAGAATCATTTATAATTATTAATTATAATTAATTGGCACAAAAGGCACCGTATTAAGTTAGTTTAAGTCCTATTTATCAAATTGATTTTCGTTTGTACATGTTAACAATGAGTCCTCTGTCCACACTAAAGTTAGACATGGAGTTCCACAAGGTTCAGTGCTTGAACCAATACTATTTACCTTATATATGCTTCCTCTGGGTAATATTATCAGGAAACACTCCATTAATTTCCATTGTTATGCAGATGATACCCAATTATACTTGAATCCAAGCCAGATGAATCCAACCAGTTGACTAAACTCCAAGTCTGCCTTAAGGACATAAAGTCCTGGATGAACAGCAACTTTCTGCTGCTGAACTCAAATAAAGCTGTAAAGTTATTCTGCTCCGCCCTAAACACCTTAAGGACACATTTTCTAACAATATAGCTGCTCTGGATGGCATTACTCTGTCCTCCAGCTCCACTGTGAGGAATCTGGGAGTTATCTTTGATCAGGATTTGTCCTTTAACTCCCACATTAAACAGATTTCTGCTGGACTCTTTATTAGATTGTTTGTTCGCTTACACTTCTTGTTTATTTCAGTGAACTTTGTAAAGCACTGTGAGACACTCTGTTGTGATATTGGGCTATACAAAATAAATTGAATTGAATTGAATTGAATTTCCAGAACTGCCTTTTTCCATCTACATAATATTGCTAAATCAGGTCCAGAAAAATTAGTCCACACATTTGTCACTTCTAGGTTGGACTATTGTAACTCCTTATTATCAGGCTTCCCCAATAAGTCCTTAAAGACTCTCCAGCTGGTCCAGAACGCTGCTGCTCGTGTTCTGATGAGAACTAAGAGAAGAGACCACATTTCTCCTGTACTGGCTTCTCTTCATTGGCTTCCAGTAAAATCTAGAATAGAGTTTAAAATCCTTCTCCTCACCTACAAGGTTCTTAATGGTCAGGCTCCATCATATCTTAAAGAGCTCATAGTACCGTACTACCCCACTAGAGCACTGCGCTCCCAGAATGCAGGCCTACTGGTGGTTCCTAAAGTCCTCTAAAGTAGTGATGGAGCCAGAGCTTTCAGCTATCAGGCTCCTCTCCTGTGGAATCTCCTTCCAGTTTGGGTTCGGGGGGCAGACACCCTCTCTACATTTTGTTTTTTACAATCTTGTGTTAGACCAACAGCAAGTTATTAGATATTTCACTATTCTTTTATTATTAGCAATTTTTAGTTGCAGTTTGGTTAGATTTAGGCACCAAAACTACTGGGTTAGGAGAACTTCACACTAACTATGTTACTGCACCATCATCATCACCATCAATCAATCAATCTTTATTTATACAGCTCCAATTCATAACAGTGTTATCTCGAGACGCTTTCCATAACAAGCAGGTCTAGACCAAACTCAGACCCAACGATTCAGGAAGGATCACTGAGCATGTTGAAGTTTGACTTGAGGAAATCTGGTGACGTATTTCAAAGTCAGTGAATGAGGTCGTGGTAGGTCGATGAGTCTAAAGCAGAACGTTTTCTCTAGGTTTATTTTTACACACACACAGACACACATACTCAAATATAGTGGGTATCGGGGTTGGAATTTGGCTAGTTTTACTTTTTTAGGGATTTATAGTTACTTTCTCAGGGTTGGGGGTTACTTCTCTTTGGGGATTAGGGTTACTTTGCAAGTTTACTGTGGATTAGAAACTGAAATGCACACGCATCAGGTCAAACCCTGAACAAAAGCTTGGAGTTAAATTATGTAGAGATGAGTTAAGTAGCTTTACAATGTATCTTGACAAACAATGAAATATATGCATTATGTCACTCTCTATATCTCTATCTCACTCATGACACTGATACAGAACACAATGAAAAAGTAGTATTTTATGGTGCCGTTTCAACCGAGATTCTAACTGAAAGAGCTGCTTTATTACTCATGATTGACATGTTCAGGTGTTAATAAAGTGAACATTTTCCTCGAACTACTGTTAAGTTTCTGTTTCCTTCTTTCCTGTAATGTTATGTTATGTACAGATCTTCCATGCGATATTGATTTGTCTCACTCCATTCCTGTGCAAACAGAATGCCCCAAAGCACTGAATAAATAACTGTGTACGTTGTGATGCTAACTTGTAACCAGGATGTGTGACCAGTTTAGTGATGAGGTGTCCTTAATCCCCTGCTCTGTCTGCATCACCTTCCACTCCATGCCTCCGTCTCTCCGTCACTGTGTGTTGTCACAGCACCATGGTCAATATTTGAAGTAAAGGGCAGGGTTAAAGGCCACTCCTGTTAACACTTGACATTCACCAGCTGCACTCAGCCCTGCCCTGATAATGCGGATCTGATGCTGACTCTTTCCACACACAGCTCCTGCTCGAATAGGATGCAACTTCCTGGTTTAAAGTAAAGCACAATGAACACCTGAATTTACCTCAGATAAAGCTGAGAAAGGCGAACTCACGACACGCCTTCACTGCTTCACCTCAGATCACTTTTACTGTCCATGCAAATGAGTAACTGGCACTAAACTTAGAAACACTGCCAGTATTTCTCATTTGCATCGTTCATGTCTGACTCATGATATAGCAAAAGAATCTATTCTTATGTGCAAGACAGAAGGAAAAAGAGAAAAGAATACAGGCAAAACAATCAGTGTTGAGACCAGTGGTCACATAGCTACTGAGGTCTGTTAGGCAGAAGAGGACACTACATCACACCCTAATCTAACACTCAGCCTCTCCAAGCCCACACTAACGACATTCTTTGAGGCTTAGCTGATTTCAGGTGCACTGAACAACTTCAACTGTTCAATGGAGGCAAAAGTACGAAACATGTTTTTTGACATTTTCCTTTTTGAAACTGGATAGTTAGTTAGAGGGGGCAGAGGTGACAGACAGCAACGGTTCCTGTCCTGAACTGAAGGATTGTGAAAGTAATCATGTGGTGAGAATCAAAAACAGAACAGGATGTCCAAGTGCAGTGGTACAGCTCATTGTAACCCTCCATCACATTCGCCCCAGGTGCTTAAACACACTCACAAACAGGCAAATAATCCATGCAAATTAGCAGCATTTTATTCATGGCTTGTCATGTTTCAGAAAGAGGAACTAGGACCATTTTAAAGTATTAAAACTACACTTATGAACTATCAAATAAATATTTCCTCTCTCA